>NC_056744.1:505214596-505304596 GCF_019279795.1 Protopterus annectens
ATAGCAAAAAATGTAAGTAAAGTTGATTTTACATTCATTAATTTGGACCAAGTACAGAATTATGAAATTAGATTTGATGCTGAGGATGAACTTGACTGGAAAGAGTATTTGTGGCAAATAAAATTGAACACTTGTTACCCACCTGAACTTAATGATAACGAAAACTTTAATTTCTTTTTTAAATGCAAGGGAATGAACCATTAATTGATTAATTTAATCATGTGATTTGTGTTTATAGAATGTATGTCTGTGTATAATGCATTTAGTCTGATTAAGTCTTAGGTATAAGACAAAAGCACTTACTGGATGTTAATAAAGAATCATTGGGATTTTATTTCTCGTTAGACATTTCTGTATTATTGTGGTATTGTTTTATGACTTTATTTTTCCCCTTTGGTATAAAATAGTTCCTAATAGTTTTATCTGGTTATTAAAAGATGTTGTGGTAAATGGTATTACACCATCTTCCCAAATTCTGTATTTAAATAACATAATTTCCTCTTTCGAAAAGTTCACATATTCTAACCATTGTATTAAAGATTTAATACAGTAGCTAGTATTGAAACAAGGTATTTTAATTTAAGGGCATCATTTCTTAAGTGGTACTGATATATATATATATATATATATATATATATATATATATATATATATATATATATATATATATATACATACACACACACACACACACACACACACATATATATATATATATATATATATATATATATATATATATATATATATATACTGTTGAAAATTTAAGGTCCAAATACAATCAACATTCTGAGAAGTGATTAATTTTACAAATATTTAGAGACTTTGTGAGCACAGAGGTAAATAAGATATTTAACCTAGATAAGAAATTGTTCCCTAAATTATTGGTATACTTAATACGTATCAATAATAATGCAATAAAAAATAAGTAATATTTGTCCCAAATTTATAAAATTCTTTTTTAAAATACCTTTATTGAATTATCACTTGAGACACAAGCAAATTTACATTTATATAAAGGCAAACTGTGTTAACAACTTCATGTTTACAAACATTATACTTCACGTATATTGCTATATATCATATAACCTAGGCAATATTACATAAATTATTCAATTCCTACTCCCTTTTTTTAAAAAAGAAACATCTTTATTAAACAATCACTTACAACATAGGCAGTCATACATTTATATAAATGAAAACACTCTTAGTTGCAAGCATTTTTCATCACAAACCGTACTGATACCCTCACAGCTGCAAACATTATACATCACTTATAACCTACCGAATCATTTTCAGTGAGACATTACATAGCTCCTTTATGTCTTGCCTTCTTTTTAATCTCATTCCTCCTCTGTATGTGTTGTTCCTACAATTCCCATTTTTCCTATGTAGTTTTTGCCTTCCTTTTTTCTAAGGATATTAATTTCAGTTGTTTTATCTCTTTTACTATATTCAATACTTCTAGCATAGTTGGTTTAGATTTTGATTTCCATTTTCTAGTAATTGCTTTTCTGGCAGCCAACATAATTAGACACAGCAAGGCCTTACCATGTAGAGGCAATTACAATTCTGTGTAAACAATTCCTATTGGAACGTCTCCTCAAATATTAATAATGAAGACTTCACTGAAGAATACAAGAAATTAATATTAAAATGTACAGATAAGACTGCATCTTCATTATATAGGAATGTTTTCACTCGTAAATTTTTATGTAGAGCATTTGTCACTCCTAACAAAATTATGATTATGTATAAATCAAATAGAATTAAATGGTGGAGATATGATTCTGAAATAATAGCTGAGTGGACATATATGGGATATGAATGTAAAGTCATTTCTCATTTTGGAAAGAAATTAAACACTTTATTCAAGGTCTATGGTCAGAAAATGCGATATTTCTAAATATTTAGTTTTATGTGATGCTCAGATTCCTGAGATAATTCCAAACACCCAAGTGCATCTTCTTTGGTGTATTCTTCCTATAGCCAGAAAAGTGATTACTAAAAGTTGGAAAAGTAAAGTTGCCCTGTCTAGTGCAAAATTTATTATTATCACAAAAATTATTTTCAGTTGTGAATTGATATTATAAAGATGAGAACTTCTAATATTACACATTCATATAAATCTTTGCTTGAACTTAAAGACTTGGTTGAAAAATATGAATTGTTGTTGATGTATAATTGTGATGTATTGATCAGTTGTGAACCTATATAAATAGTTGCTTGTTTTAAAATTGATTTGTTTATTTATTGTAAAATTAAAAAAATTTAAAAAAAGCTAGCTTTGGCCAGTTGCTTGAATTGTAACCAAAGCTGGTTGTAATTAAACCCAGACCCCTTGGTATTTTGCATTACATAATCAGCCAGACATTTTAATCTTGGGACTTGGGACCATAGAACTTGAATAAATGATTTTTCACACTGAGCTTGATCGAAGGAAGGACACTGAGGAAACTCGGAGCTATAATATATAACATTAAGTATCCTGCTTTTTGTTTATTATGTTCTTTATTTCTTTGTTATTTATAGCACTTTGTGTACTGTGTATTTTTCTAGCTAGTTTCACTGTGTGTGAGGTATTAACTGGAAATTGTCCACTTTTATGAAACATCTGTTGGGTTGTTTGTTTGTGATAAATTGTTGCTGTTGAACTCTTTTTTCTAGAGGCTCCTTTAGCTGTTTAAAACTTTCATTTAAAGGCTCACTGCTGCTTTTCAGGTGTGAGAAAGATTTCTGCAGTTTGTTCTAAGTAGTGGGGATATTTGTAGCATTTCCATATTCAGGCTTGTATTTGGGCCTAGTGTTTGTGGAGGCTGTGTGTCTGAGCACATATTCAGGGACATCTTGGTTTAGCCAAAGCCATCAAGCATTTCAGTGAGAGAGAATTGTTTGAGGTCATTGGCTGACTGAGGTCACCTGGACTACAGCTTAGACTAATCACCTCATTGTTTTTTTTTTGAGATTTATTTCTTAAAAACTGTCTCAGGTTTCAACTTTCTGTTACCTAAGAAGTTCATTTGTGAGTGTTCTGCCATTTCACACTGAGCTTGATCGAAGGAAGGACACTGAGGAAACTCGGAGCTATAATATATAACATTAAGTATCCTGTTTTTTGTTTAGTTTGTTCTTTATTTCTTTGTTATTTATAGCACTTTGTGTACTGTGTATATTTCTAGCTAGTTTCACTGTGTGTGAAGTATTAACTGGAAATTGTCCACTTTTATTCAGCATCTGTTGGGTTGTTTGTTTGTAATAACTTGTTACAGTTAAAATCTTTTTTCTAGAGGCTCCTTTAGCTGTTTAAACTTTCATTTAAAGGCTCACTGCTGCTTTTCAGGTGTGAGAAACATTTCTGCAGTTTGTTTCCCACCCTCCCTTCCTGTTGGTATAGTGTTTTTATAGTTGCTGGCTTTGCAGTTGCCCACCCCTAGTGTAAATTTGATCTGGGACCCTCCTCCCGGTCTAGTGTCATTACCTCATTCTACCCAGTACAGGGAGAACATTTGAGAAAACAAATCAGCTTAGCCAGTTGTTTTACATTAAGAAGGTTTGTGGCCTGCACTGTGGTGGCAGGACAGGTAACTTACATCCTTCTAAGTTGGGAACTGCTGATTGAGGGCTCAGTGTCTGTTATTCTAAAAGTGTATTAGTTCTGGTTTAAGCACTTTGGCTTCAGGCCAGTTATTTTACATTAAGAAGGTTCGTGGTCTGCACTCTTGTGGGAGGAGAGGCTGGACTCTGCCCTTCTGAGCTGGGAATTTCTGGTTAAAGGCTTATAGTGCCTGCATATTTGAACTGTTTCTTACTGAAATTGGTACACCTTGTTTGCTGTAGCATAAACTAGATCCAGGCCTGCTGAATCTAGCTTTGTTTGTATGCTTGTTGTTTGTTTGCTTATTTCCCTGAAATGCTAATTTCACCTAAAACGTGGCTTTTCAGCGCTTCTGTGGATCCCTAGTGATATCTGCATTGCTTACTGTACTTATTTCCTTGTTTCACTTGAAAGAAAGTTACTGTTTGTCATTTTTGCATTTAAATTACCTGTAACACATTGCATTTAAGTTACCTGGCACTTGCTCACTAAGTCAGCACTAAAAAATTAAAAGCACTACACCCTCACAAACTCTCCTTGAGTACCTTGTTCCCCATTGGCCCTTTTTTTTCAATTATAAAGGAATTCCCAATACTATTCTAGCATGTACAAAGGTCAGTTGTCAATCTCCTCCCCGGTCCAGCTGGTGAATCCGGGAATCCTGAGGCAATGTTACAACTGCCTCATGTACACAGACAACCCTCTCCTCCTCCCAACAAATTACAACACATGTGAGAGATGCAACCATATAGCCAAACTGGAGGCTAAGCTCTCTCAACTCAGTACTGGCGTAACCAGTCAGGAGGGGAAGGAAACCACACTCACTACAATTCCAGTCTCACATAGACCTACCATGACAGCAAACCAAACACATAAACACACAAAAACATACTCAGAGGATGTAAATAAAAATCTGCCCAAGCAGCAGAGACCTCCAAAGCAGACACCCAAGCAACCGATACCCCAAAACAAATCAAGTGCAACACATAGCTCACAAAGCCAATGTGCCTAACAGTCACAGCCCTTAAGGCTAAACAACACACCTGATACACTTGTAATAGGTGACTCTATCGTCAGGCACACTGACGTCCTGCTCACCAGGCTGAACAAAGAGAAGGTCACTGTGAGCTGCCTGTCAGGCGCTAGGATCCACCACATAACACAAGTACTCAGGTCACTACAAGGCAAGTACAAATATGACTCAGTCATTGTCCATGCTGGTGTGAATGACCTGAAATGTACCTCCCTGGACTACATGAAAAGAGACATAGAGGAGCTCTCTGAGAATGTAGCCCAGGCCGGTATGACCCTGACCTTGAGTAGCATCTTACCCTCACCAAGAATGATGCCACAATATGAAGACAAGATGATCAATTTCAACAATTGGCTTAAGTATTGGTGTCATTCAAAGGGGATCCAGTGCCTGTCAGCCTGGGATGACATACTCGACAAGCCACGATGCTTCACTAGGGACGGCATGTACGTGTCACCCCTGGGCTTTTGGATATTGGCAAAGGCTCTTGCTACCCCCATAGTGCCTTTTTTAGACAAGGCTTAAAAAAGACAAACCCACCTCCATAGGTATCACAAGGGATAAGAAACTAAGAGTAATGCTACTCAACGCCAGAAGTCTAAACCTCAAGATGCACGCATTCGAAACTCTCCTTAGCATGGAGAACATCAATATCTGTGCAGTAACAGAAACCTGGTTCAAGGCTCCTAAGAGCACCCCAGCACTACCAGGTTATACCTCATACCATGCTTTTCGGCACCAAAACTTGGACCGAACCACAAAAGGAGTTGGAGTATCAATATTTGTCAAAGATACCCACACCTCCAGGTTGGTGGCACAGCACGAAGCATCAGAGACTATCCATGTGCAACTAACAGTGGGTAAAACTGCCTTCCAGTTTATAGCCTACTACAGACCACCCTCCCAAGCTTCTGTTGCTTACTTTGAACTAGCCTGAACTGTTTTTTTACTGATTACTGCATTTATTTTAAAATCTGCACTTAAAGTTACATTTAGTTGAATTTAATCGAAAGTTTGCTTGTTTGTTTGTTTAATTTAACTGTGGAGGCTGCCCACTAAAGTGTGCTAGCCTGTGTAACTAATTTTTCACTGTCTCTGCATTTTCTGTGTGTTTCTACCAAAAAAAACAAAAAAATAATCCTTGTTTTCCCACCTTCCTCGACTAGTTTAGACCAGTATACAGGCATTGCTGTATTCTGGGCTGTGGTGTAGTTCCTGTTTTGTCCATTACCTTACTTGGATAGAGGGAAGTTTCTTTGCTCACCAGTGGGAGTGGGGAGCCTTGAGCAGCCTACCTATCCTTGGGGGAAGTGACCTCAGCACAAGAAGCTGTAGTAATTGGTTGTTTGGGACCATTCGTAGCTCTTTTGTAGTTCACTGCTTAAAATCCACGTTTGCACGGCTTTGTGCGGTCATGCGCATAGCGCAGCGCTGGTTAAACAAGGTTAAACTTGATTAAACAAGGTTAAACTTTTTCTGGCTCCGCCAAGTCTGCTCTTCAATTTTTCCCTTAGAACTGTTCTACTTGCAATCTAAACAGCCTATACTCTATCAGAAAAGCTCAGCACTTGCTGCTAAAGCATTTTTTACACAGGTAAAGCACTCTTAAACAAAAGAAAGTACTTCATTCACCTAAATTCTGTTGAGTACCCATTTCCCTATAGGTCCTTTCTGACTCAGTTACACAGCAATCTTTTTCACTATTTCTAGCATGTCGAAGGGTCATTTGCTGGTGTCCTCTCCTGTTCAGCTGGTGAGTCTGGGAATCTTGAGGCAATGTTACAATTGCCTCATGTACCTGAACAACCCTCTCCTCCTCCCAACAAATACAAATATATGCGAGAGATGCAACCATATAGCCAAACTGGAGGCTGAGCTCTCTCAATTCAGTACTGGCACCAGTCAGGAGGAGAAGGTAACCACGCACACCACAAACCTAGTCTCACATAGAACTATCACAACTGCAAACCAAACACATAAACACACAAAAACATACTCGGAGGTGCTGATTAAAAATCTACCAAAACAACAGAGGCCTCCAAAGCAGACACCCAAGCAACCACCACCTCAAGACATAGCACATGCAACACATATTTCACAAAGTCAGTGTGCTAAACAGTCACAGCCCTTAAGGCCAAACAACATGCCAGACACACTTGTAATAGGTGACTCCATAGTCAGACACACTGACGTCCCGCTCACCAGACTAAACAAGGAAAAGGTCACAGTAAGCTGCCTGTCGGGAGCTAGAATCCGCCACATAACACAAGCACTCAGGTCACGCCACAGCAAGTACAAATATGACTCAGTCATTGTACATGCCGGTGTGAACGACCTGAGACGTACCTCCCTGGACTACATGAAAAGAGACATAGAGGAGCTCTCTGATTATGTAGCCCAGGCCGGTATGACCCTGACCCTGAGCAGCATCTTACCCTCACCAAGAATGATGCCACAGTACAAAGACAAAATGATCAGTTTTAACAATTGGCTTAATTACTGGTGTCATTCTAAGGGGATCCAATGTCTGTCTGCTTGGGATGACATGCTTGACAAGCCACGCTGCTTCTCAAGGGATGGCTTGCACCTGTCACCCCTGGGCTTCCGGATATTGGCCAAGGCTCTTGCCACCCCCATAGTGCCTTTTTTAGGCAAGGCTCAAATGACAAACCTACCTCCCTAGAAAACACAAGTGGAAAAAAACTAAGGGTAATGCTGCTCAATGCCAGAAGTCTAAACCTCAAAATGCACGCCCTCGAAGACCTCCTCAGTATGGAGAACATTGATGTCTGTGCAGTGACTGATACCTGGTTCAAGGCTCCTGAGAGCACCCCAGCACTATCAGGTTTTACCTCATATCATGCTTTCCTGGCCCAAAACTTGGACCGAACCACGAAAGGAGGGGGAGTATCCATTTTCATCAAAGATACCCACACCTCCAGGTTAGTGGCAACGCACGAAGCATCGGAGACTATCCAGGTGCAACTAACCATAGGCAAAACTGCCTTACAGTTTGTAGCATGCTACAGACCACCCTCTATTAAACTCAGGAACCCCACACAGCCTTCCTGAAGACACTGGAGAGTATGAATGTTTCTCCAAATACCAACTTTTTGGGAGACTTCAACTACCCAAACATAGACTGGGAACATTACTCAAGCCCCAACACCCTAGCCCAAAGGTTCCTAGAATTCATAAACTCAAATGCAATGGAACAACTAGTTACCATTCCCACAAGAGGAGACAATATACTAGACCTGATCATCACAAACATGGGGACAAAATGTTCCACACCGGAAGTATATCCCTCTTTGGTATGATCAGACCATAAATTAATCTCACTGGAAATCCACATCCTGCCCCCACCCCCTGCACAAAAGACCACAGTGAAGAACTATGAACACCTTCAGGAATGCATGGATCTTGCAATCCCAAATAAAACCAAGACCCAATCCTCCAAAGGCAGACGTCCTGTCTGGTGGACCCCAGCCATAAACAAACTATACAATAGAAGGAGAAAGCTACTACATGATAGAGCAAAATCCCAAAAAGGGAAGGCATCTCTGATCAGTATTAGCAAAAAACTACGGGCACTCATAAAATTGTCTAAGGCCAGCTTCGAGAGAAAAATTGCACAGGACACTAAGGATAATCACAAGGCTTTCTTTAGTTATGTTAGGAACCTGGGTGTCAATTCCCAGATATGCTCAAAATTAGTCCAAAATGACAAAAAATACACCGAACCCACAGACATTTTAGATGACAGGTTCAGCGCAAACCCCCCCCCCCCCACCAAAAGGGCAAATATCTATCCCAGCAGAGTGCTGACCCCCTGACATCTCAGATGCTCAGGTAAGAGCCGCCCTCTCCAAAGCAAAAAACACAGCATCAATGGGACCAGACGGTGTCCCGGGCTGCATCCTACATGAACTCCAAGAAGAGCTAAACCCAAACATAAAACTACTTTTCAATCTCAGCCTTACTACAGGATATGTACCCAAAGAGTGGTGTACAGCAACAGTGGTCCCTCTCCACAAAGGTGGTGCCTCAACAGATCCTGGAAACTATCGCCCCATAAGCCCGACTAGCTTGGTCTGCAAAGCTATGGAAAGGATCATCATGTACCTCATAAATAAAGATATTGGGGACCTACAGACACTGGATCCTACTCAGTTCGGCTTTGTTAAGGGCAGATCCTGCCTCTTAAACCTGGTCGATTTCTTTGAAACAGTCACCAAGGCCATTGACAAGGGGAAGGTGGTCCACACAGCCTACCTGGACCTCGCAAATGCCTTTGATACAATACCCCACTTGGGCATTATAGATAAGCTCACCAGCTTAAATATAAACCCCTATGTCACTAGATGGGTTGCAAACTGGCTCAAGGACAGAACCCACATGGTTAGAATTGCTGGAGCCATGTCGGACTCCAAACCAATTACAAGTGGCGTCCCACAAGGCTCAGTCCTGTTACCTCTCTTGTTCGGTATATATTTCTCGGAGGTACATGCCAACACGGAAGGACTGTGGATGACCAAGTTCACAGATGACTGCAAACTGGGTGCTATAATCGACTCTCCAGCTGACACAAGCATCCTCCAAAAGGGCCTCATAGAAACAGACAACTGGTGCCAGAGCCATGGCCTCAAGCTAAACGCCAAAAGTGTATAGTCATCCCCTTTGGCAAAAACAAAGTGCCCACAAATTACCACATAGGTGGTAATCCATTAAGTACAGAAGAAGTAATTATGGACCTGGTGACCTAAGTTGATAGCAATCTCTCATTTGACAACCACGTGGCCAAAGTGGTTAGAAGAACATTTTATATAGCCCACCTAATCATGAAAGGATTCACATCTAGATCACGGGAGGTCATCGTGTCTCTTTACTCATCCCTCATCATGCCCATAATTGAGTACAATGCCACTTTTGGGATGTACCTTACCAGAGACCTGCAGCAACTGGAAAGACCCCAAAAGTACCTCACCAAGAGGATCAAAGGGCTCAAACAGATGCCATATGCTGCCTGGTTAAAGAAACTCCAGCTCTACTCAGTGGCATATCGCCTGCTCAGAGGCGATCTGTGCCTGACGTATAAAGCCATGTCCAACCCGGAATTAATGGACATGCTGCACCTCAGAAAATCCAAATCCCATTGAGCTACGCACTCGAGAGACTTGAACCTCAGCACTGAAATAAATAGGACATGCTGGAGGGACAGATTCATAACCCAGAGGCTCCCTTCACCCTGGAATACAATCCCAGTCCAGGTTAGGCAGAGTCCCTCATTGACTCTCTTCAAGAGGAATCTTGATGAGTGGATGGGAGATCGTAGGTTTACCCTGGGTATCACTTCTGTGTCGCTGTTAGACAGAGGAACAGTATACTAACCTCAAAAAAGGGCATAGCAAAATTAATTTAAAATGGGTGGCGAAAGCCAAACACACTCTGGCTAGGCTTATAAATGCCCTAGGGCAGATAGTCTAGTATGAACCTAAGAACCTATGAACCTATGACTGTTGGAAGCTTAGAAACAAAGCAAATAGACAATATTTTGCATCCAGAGAAGCACATTTAAACTATGTTTAAAATACTGCACTTATCTTACCATTTAAATCAATTTTTTTTGCCTTCTAGTGTAGTTTTACTTAATCTGAAGTTAAAGCTATTAATTGAATATTTTGTAGTTGCAGTGTAGTCAGCAAAGCTTTTCAAGCAGTTCTTGGGCTGTGCCTAGGTGTTTGAATAATTTCTGAACAGGGTCTCATTTTACTGAAGTTTTACTTTCTCTCTCTTCTGAATCTGAAGCTAAAGCTGTAAATTGTTTTGGGCTTTACATCATCCATTGTTATTTCTCTGAGCTATAAAGTGGATTATCAGCATTGTTCATCTTATTCTGTGCTGTAGTCACTTTTTAAACCTACAACAAAATGCCAGCTTTGTGTTAGCTGCAGCTGGAGTTTGTGGTAATTAAAACCAGACCCCTAGTATTTTACATTACACAAGCAGCCAGCCATGTTAGTTTTGGAACTGATAAAAGTTTGTAAACAAAGCAATTGGACTATATTCTGCATCAGGAGAAGTACATTTAAATTACATTAAAAATACTGCACTTATCATGCCATTTAAATCAGATGTGCATGTATGTGTGTGTGTGTGTGTGTGTGTGTGTGTGTGTGTGTGTGTGTGTGTGTGTGTGTGTGTGTTTGTGCTGAATGTAGGATTGAAGCTATTAATTGAAGGCATATTTATAATCAGAAGTGCTTTCCAAGTGGTTTCTGTGATATGCCTAGGTGTTTAAATAATTTCCAAGTGGGTTGTCATTTTATTGCATTTTTACTATTTATGTTCTGAAGTTGGAGGCTTTTAAGCTGCTAGCTCCGAATGTATATCTGGCTCTAGAAGCTTCACCCAGTCTTATCTCCTTTGCTCATATTACTGGGTATTGAAAGATGAAACTGAGAAGACTTTCCCCTTTTAGTGCTTTGAATTTGCCTTAAAGTGTACCTTCTTTTTTGCTAGCTTGTCTGCCTTTGAATCACCTTATAATTACATTTACCTAGTTGCTAGACTAAGATTACAATTCTAGTGGGAGTAGAAAGCCAGCCTGGTCCATCCAAGATGAAAAACAGACAATGAGGTTTAAAGTGTGAATTACTTGGTGTAGCTAGTTATTTGATTTACTTCTGATACCTTTTCAATTCTGGCTAACTAAAGTGTGTTTCTACATTAAGAAGATTGGGACCTGCAATTCTAGTGGCAGTAGAAAGGTAGTCTGGTCTGTCCAAGTTTGGGAAACACACAGGGAGGCAAAACGTGAGATTGTTTCATGAGTCAAAGGGGATTTTTATGTGATTTAGTCAGTTTTCTTTGAATCTATAAATTCAGAGTATTTGTTTAGCTTTTGGCTCATTTCCACAGAGCTCGAACCCTTGGTGACCATCCTGTGCTGCCAAAGTCTTTGGCTCACATCTTTTGCCATCCAGGACAAGATGAATAATTTAAATGGAAATATACTTTTCTTAGCTATTTCTGAAGGCTGTTGCTGTATTTTCAAATTATTTTATTGCAGTCTTCTGTGTTTCATCACTGTAAGGTATATTTGCTTTTCATTGGTCTAGCTGCTGTTAGGGTGCTATGAATTTGTCTTAAAATGTATGTTCATCATCACTGGCATATGTGCCTTAAAATCACTTTGAAATTACTTCCTGTAGGTAGTTGTTTGATTTGTTCCTTGTACCTTTTAATTTCTGGCTAGGTAAATTGTTTTTTACAGTAGCTCATTGACACCTATGTGGTGTGAAATGTCACACCTCTAGCGGCCTGCACACATCTTGCATTCCAGAGCATTTTCTGAAAAATAAGCATAAAAAGTATAATATAAACAAATGTGAATATTTTGTGAACAGTAAAAGTTATTAAAACTGTACAGATATCAATGTTATCAGTAAGAAGTATTATTTACAGTAATAATATTCAGTGCATTCATTGTCTTTTCATTAAATACTGTAATATATTATAATGCATACAAACCCCAAATTATATTTTTTGTAAACATTTACAAATTTTCATATCTTGAAAACTGTGCAACCTAGACATATATTGTTAAAGCATTTTTGTTAACCAAGCATAATTTTTCACCTGGCAACATGAAATTCCTCTATAAGTGCATGTTTATTGAGATATTTACAGAAATATGAAAACATATGCTTAATTGTATAACTAGCAAAGCAAATAATATTGGATATCTTATGATGTACAACTTGCAGTGCAAATGTCAAAGACAATTCTTTCAACAACATTTAAGGTTTCACATAATGTCATGCAACAATTTGTAAGTCGCTCACTTTTTGAAGTATTAAGTACATGTGCAAATATAGCTTATTTTCATAACCACTAGCAAACAAACAGTAATATTTATAGTATAGTGTAATATAAACTAGCATTTTCTGTCAATTGTCCTGTCTCCCACATTGGCAATTTTCAACATTCACCATTCAATAACATGTAGGTCTCTCAGTTATGAAAATATGAATATAAATGTGAAAATATGAATAATAAGTGGCAGAGAAAGATTAAATTCTCCACTGCATGACACCTTAGACTAATGAGCTTAGTGTTATTTTATTAATAACTCCTTGACCTTTTTAATACTACCTATTATTAGCAGGTAAGTCACTTAGTTAAAGGAGCCAGAGCCAAAAACTTTCTGGATGCCATAAGGTGATATGGGTGTAAGCTGGAAGTATACAAAAAAGATGTTTTATACTTGAATGAGTTAAGAAGACTGGGACTACAATTCTATTAGTAGTATAAAGGTAGCACAGTTTGTTCAAATTGGGAAACACACAGGCAGGCTTAAAGTGAGATAATTTTATTGGCCAGAGGGCTTTTTTTAGCTGCTTAAGTCACTTTTCTTTGAGTCTATAAATTCTGCTGCTCATCTCACAGTGGCATTTTGCAGTGTATTGCATAGAGGCAGACATCTTAGAAATCTATCAAACTTCCCTTGTGACTTCACCCAGTACTAAATTGCACAAACATCAACTTGTTTGCTCTCTGATCAGAACTGCTGCACAACTTCAGCCATAGCCATGTTGGTGGTACAGCAGATAGCACACTTGCCTTTAGTGCAGATGGCTGTTGGTTGTATTCCCACACTAGCTAGATTGATTGCTGACACTGCAGTATAGCATAAGGGGGGTGCTGCACTCCTGAATGTGCCATGCTTTGGATGAGATGTTAAACTGAACCACCATCTGTTTAAGTTACTGGTATTTCAGGTGGCTGTAAAAGATCCCATGGCACCTATCACAAAGTGTAAGGGATGATGTTCATCATGTTTCACTGTTGCAGTCATTACTCTTGGGTTATCCTGCTGGCAGGCTATCTGCAGTTGGCCTGAATTCCAAAGTCCTGGTCTGGCATCGGTTGCTGTCGCCTCTTCCCTGACATCAGTGCACCAGCGGTATAAAAGATGCAGCCAATGCCATTTTCTCCAGTCTTTCTTGCCGCGCGGTGCCCGAAGCAAAAGCAGTTCGCAAGTGCCGGTCGGCCGACTCCTGAGATTTTCAAATCCGAATTTCAGAACCGAAGTCTTCATTAAAGCTAAGTACCCCATTGGGGAAACTTTTTTCTTGCTCCAGACCAATGTCAGAAAAAGTTAACAATTGTATTTCTTGTGGGAAGGAAATACCTCATAAGGATTTTCACTCCTACTGTATTCCTTGCCTAGGCCCTGACCACGACGTTGCTAGCTGTCAGTTTTGTGCTAGATTTAACCAACGCACTATTAAGCGTCGGTTTGATTTTGCATTTCATTACTTTGGCCGAAGGTTTAATTATATAATGCCGTCGGAACAGCTGACGACCGGAGTTTACAAAAAACGCAAGAACATGGAAAAGGATAGGCATCTGAGGTCCAAAACCGATGACGAGGCCTCCGTTTGGCCGGTCACTGGTTTGCTGGTTCTCAGTGAGGCACTTTCGCAGTCCCTGGTGCCCACTACCTCAGAGCCACAGGCCGCTTCCCACTCTCACGTGGAGCCGACTGGGCCTCTGGATACTCAAGGTATTGGACACTCGGAAATCATTCCCTCAGATGTGTCTGGAGCCACTGAGGAGGCATCGGCTTCAGACCTACACAGTTATATGTTAAACCATCTTCAGCTTCAAAGACAAAGACTAAAGCAGCTCTAAAGACAAAGAGGCAAGTACAGCATTCTCCTACTCAGACTACCATGCCTAAAAAACAGATGCTTAAAATGGCCAAAGACCTAATTACTTTGATCAGGGGTTTCCATCCCCCTCCTGATAAGAGGCCTAGGCAAGAGACAGAATATGATTCTTCTGATCAGGTTTCTATTTCCTCTGATTCCTCTTCAGAACAGGGTTATTCTATTCCTCCCTATGAGGATTCTTATGCTGAAGAATCCATTCCTTCAGCCTCTCCTCCTGAGGATTATTTTTTTGGGGAAACCCTGCATACCATGAGGGAGCATTTCCACTGGGAGAGCCAAGATTACTCATAATCTAAGAAAAGGCTCAGAGACTTTCTGCAACTACCTCAGCACAGACCCCTTGCTATTCCACCTGTTCTATACATTGTAGATGATGTATTTTCAGAGTCCGGCCTATCCCCTGACTCTTTACCCCCTGCACCTGCTAAGCCAGACAAATACTACAGGGTCCCAGATTCTCATAAATTCCTATATAAAAACCCCGCTGCTGACCCAGAAACTATATCTCAGGGTCCCCAAGGGGTCAAAGCTTCCACTGCAAAAACCCCTGTCCCCTCTGATAGGGATTCTAGGGCACTGGACAGATGGGGGAAAAAAGTTTACACTTCTGCTACCTTGGCTGTAAGGGCTTTAAATTGTCAGTTTCATATGCTTAATTATCAGCAATAGTTAATGTCACTGCTTAAACAGAAAATGTTGACAAATTCTGAATGTTCAGAGAACAAGGAATTGCATGATTTATTGCATGCAGCTGAACAAGTGGGAAAGCATACTTTGCAATGTGGTTATGATTCACTGGAGGCCTCTTGCAGGGACGCAGTTACAGGTTCTGTTATTAGAAGGCATGCTTGGTTAAAGGAACAGAATCTGCCTGATCATATTAAAGCAAAATTATTAGATGCTCCATTACAACATGATACTTTGTTTGGTGCTAAAGCAGAAGAGGTGTTGAAGAAAATGGAGGATAAAGCGAAATCCATGCAGACAGTTAAGGATTTTTTACAGGTACAGCCACCCAGATTTAGCGGGAACTGGCCTTCAAAAAAATTGGTCCTTTCCAGTGTCAGACAGGCCACAAAGCGGCAGATACAGACGTCCCAGAGGCAGATCTCAGTCCCAAGGCTCATACAGGCATAAACAATGGGGTGCTCCTACCTCCAAAAGCAGAGAAGACAAATCACAACCTTACAGGAAACAGTCCCAATGACTTTCCTCTGCCAGATCCAAGCACTTTTCTTTTGGCAGCTCCCTTAGGGGGAAAACTAGCACTTTTTTCACCAAATTGGCAAATGATTACCCAAGACAAATGGGTCTTCAACGTAGTGTCCCAGGGCTACAGGTTCCATTTTCACACCCTACCAAGGGCAAAAGGTATGCCAGACCTGCCACACAATCAATGGGCAGAGGCAGAAAAGCAAATTACAGCCCTCATGGACATGAGGGCCATTCAACAAGTACCACAACAAGAGCAGGGCAAGGATTTTACTCAAGACTTTTCTTGGTGCCCAGAAAGGACAAAACCTGAAGACCAATACTGGACCTGTCTATACTAAACACATTTGTGGAGGTTCCAAAATTCAAGATGTTGACTCTACAGCAGCTACTACCCATGCTGGGTAAGAAGGCTTGGCTTATAACGTTGGACCTAAAAGAGGCATACCTACATGTCCCAATCAGACAATCTTGCATAAGATACCTCAGATTCATAGCTGGCTCAATGCACTAACAATTCTCTGCACTGCCCATTGGCTTATCTACTGCACCCAGGGTCTTCACAAAATCCCTGGCACCAGTAATTGCATTTTACAGACAAAGAGGAATTCAAATATATCTCTACTTGGACGACTGCCTTATTCAAGCAGAGAACAAAGACATTCTTTTAAAGCATCTGGCATTTGTAAAAAGATTACTAATTTGCCTAGGGTACACAGTAAACGAAAATAAATCAAAACTAGTACCCTCTCAAGAGATAATATTCCTGGGTGCAAGCTTAAATACAACTGCCCAGATGGCTTATCTCACGCCAGACAAACAAAGGCAACTGACTTCTTACTTCAAAATGTTGGCAACAAAGACCCAGTTATCTGCAAGGAAAATCCTGCAGGCCTTGGGCTTCATGGCATCTTGCATTCTACGAATTCCATATGCCAGACTGCATATGAGGAAACTACAATGGTATCTAAAAAGTGTTTGGACTCAGCATTGCCACAGCCTGGAGACAGTAATTACCCTCATTCCCTGCCTGCAACAGGAGTTTCGATGGTGGGCATAGGCCTGTCACCACAACAATGGTCTGCCATTCACTTTACCCACAGTCAGACAGACACTGACAATGGATGCATCAGATTATGCCTGGGGGGCCCATATGGCAGGGAAATGTATTCAGGGCACATGGCCTGCAAGCCAGATGCATCTTCATATCAATCAAAAAGAGATGCTAGCTGTTCAGAATGCCCTGACAGCTTTCAAGGATCTACTTCATCCAGGACAGCTACTGATAAAGACGGACAATACTACAGTCATGTGGTACACAAACAGGCAGAGAGGTACACATTCCTACCCCCTCTGCAGACAAGCAATGACCTTGTGGGACACAGTATTGACTTATCAAGTTCACCTGCAAGCACAATTCCTGCCAGGAAAAACAAATACTCTGGCAGACGAACTAAGCAGAAACCTCATGGATCCCCACGAGTGGAAATTGGATCCACAAGTCTTCAGCATGATAACAAGGAAATGGGGATGCCCAGACATAGATCTATTTGCCTCCCCTCACAACTGCCAATTACAATGATTTTGCACAAGGACATATCACAAACAAGCATGGAGAGTGGACGCCCTATCCTTCAGCAGGAAAAACCTAACAGTATATGCCTTTCCTCCACTGCCTCTCCTCCCCAAGGTACTCCTAAAGGTCAGACAAGAGAAGCCAAAAATGATACTGATTGCACCAGACTGGCCACACCAGCATTGGTACCCAATCCTAAAGAGCTTATCTCAAGGTCCAGCATGGATATTGCCTCAAACTTCTCACTCGCTGACCCAACAAATCAATCAGATCCTGCACAGCCAACTCAGGACCTTAAATCTGGCAGCATGGTGGATAATGTCGCCATTCAGAACACTCCTCTTTCAAAAGCTGTTATCGATGTTATCTTGGAGGCCAGGAGGCCCAGTACCAGAAAATCTTATGCAGAAAAATGGAAGAGATTCTGTGCTTGGAACCAGGAACAAGGCATTGACACATATGTACCAAATATTCCTCAGAGTTTACAATACCTAACTGAGATGCTGGACAAAGGCCTTTCCTTTTCATCAATTAAGATTCATGCCTCTGCCATTTCAGCCCATTACAATACGGAACCACTTATCTTTTCTCCTCCTTTAATAAGGCAGTACCTCAGAGGGCCAAAAGCATCAGGCCTCCAAGGAGAGCACCAATTCTGGTATGGGACCTCAATTATGTCTTGGAAAAACCCACACTGCCTCCTTTTGAGCCAGCCTCAACAGCTGATATAAAATTCTTATCTTGGAAAACAGCTCTGCTCTTAGCAACAACCTCTGCAAGACGAGTCTCAGAGTTACAAGTACTCATGACTGTGGAACCTTTTATCATTTTTCATCCAGACAGGGTTTCTCTGAGGACAAACCCAACATTTATGCCTAAGGTGGTGTCCAGTGTGGCCCTCAACCAAACCATTCACTTGCCTACCTTTTATCCAAACCCACAGAACAAGGGTGAGAAAATTCTGCATTTTTTGGACATACACAGCAGCTACACTTCTACTTGGACAGAACTAAAGCTTTCAGAAAGACTGAGCAACTTTTAGTGTCATATGCTACAGGATCACAAGGAAAGGCTATCTAAAAACAGACTATTTCTAAATGGATAGGTCACTGCATCCATTTCTGCTATTCTCAGCATGGCAAATCAGTGCCTAAGGGCATTAGGCCTCATTCTACCAGAGCAGCAGCCACTTCAGCAGCCTTTCTCAGAGGAGTACCAACCAAAGACATCTTAGGGGCTGCAATTTGCAGTTCAGTGCACACTTTTACAAAGCACTACCACTTATCTCTTTACTCTAAATCCAGAGCAGGCTTTGCCACTTCAGTTCTGCAGGGCGTCATAGCCTCTCCTAATCCTATTTAGCTCAGCCACCCATTCTCAGCTTTGGGATTCAACCTAAGACTAATGACTGCAACAGTGAAACACAATGAACATAGTACAGTTGTGTACCTACTATAAATGTAAATGTTCGAGTGTATTCACTGTTGCAGTCCAGGTTACCGTCCCACCATCCCCCTTTTTTTTGCTGGGGTTTATCTGTACTTCTCTATTCTATACAACCTATCTGGTGTATTTGCTTGTAGATGAAGGAAATGTTTCTTAATTGCATGTATGTTTATTAGCATAATATATTTAGCCTACCCTTTTGGGGGCACCTGACATCTGGGGCAAGAAAAACTGAAGAAAATGGCATCGGCTGCATCTTTTATACCCCTGGCGCACTGATGTCAGGGAAGAGGTGACAGCAACCGACGCCAGACCAGGACTTTGGAATTCAGGCCGACTGCGGGTAGCCTGCCAGCAGGATAACCCAAGAGTAATGACTGCAACAGTGAATACACTCGAACATCTACATTTATGGTAGTTACACAACTGTACTTTCTCTGATGGCCTGGTCAAACTTCCCTTAGTAGTATAAATGCCACCTTGGTTCTGCTTGAAAAGAGGTTATTAACCTGGTTAATAAAGGATTACCAAATATATAACCTGGTTGTATTTTCTCCTCTCTCAGTGCTCAAGTTAGTCTTCTAAACCACCTCTTTGTAGTTCATATAAAAAAGACCGGACACCATAGATGGGCACTTTCCCAATTTCTCTGTTGGCAGCTTGGCAAAAATGGGCATCCTGAAACTATGTGAGAATTATCTCATGTTTATTGACAACCAACTAATCCTTAGAGAAATGGATAAAATATGTGAGAGATGTAATTACACACTGTCACTTGAGGCAAGACTCTCAGAAAAACACTCAAAGTAACAGGGTGTTAGCAAAGAAAGCATTACACCGACCACACATAGTACTGACCCAGCACATATACCAACATATGCTGAGACACTTAAAAGCAACCTTCCTAAATAACAAAGACCTTCTAGAGATAAGTCCTATGAAAAGAATCATCAGTAACCAGAAAAACACTCCACCAGAAGAACACCAAGCACAGCACATCATACAGCTCCACCCTTTGAAGCATTAACTGCAAAGACCATGAGACATTCCAACACACTACCCAATATTTTAATCATAGGCGACTCGGCAGGCTGAATAAGGAGAAAATCATAGTCAGTTTTCTATCTGGAGCTAGGATCCAACAAATCACCCATGCACTTATGTCAACAGATCACAAGTACCAGCATGACTCAGTCATGGTACATATAAGTGTGAATGACCTGCAACATACATCCCTGGACTATATAGAGAAAGAAATTATGGAACTCTCAGACTTATGTGTCCCACGCTGCATTGATCAGCATTCTAACTTTGCCAAAGATGATACTACAATATGAAAAAAAGATGATTGACTTCAATAATTGGCTTAGTTTCTGGTGTAATTCCTGGAGGGTACAATATTGTCAGCATTGGAGGATATGGTCAAAAATCCACATTGCTTTGCCAAGAATGGTCTGCACCTATCTCCTCTGGGCTATTCAATATTGCCTAAGACATTGTCCTCTCCATAGTACCTTTGTTAGGCAATGCCAAACTGACAAACCTTCTGACATAGCAAAACCAGCCTAAGGGAATCTAAAAGTGTTCCAGGCTCTTCTCACCATGGAGAATGTGGGCATCTGTCCAGTTACTGAGACAGCACCACAGCAGTGCAGGGCAACAATAAGTCCCACATATTCAGGACATATTGCACAAGCATGAACCAAAGGTGGAAGTGTTTTAACACCTCAGGACTAATCAAATTGGATGACATTACTGAGCTTCTCCATGTCCTGAGTTATACAGGCAAAGTTCCATATGATAATCCTTGCAAGTTATAGGTCACCCTCTATGACCCAAGTAATCCTTAACTCATACATGGACGTAGTGGAGACTTTCACCACTCAACCCAATGTCATATTTATTGATGACTTCAGCTACCTCACTATAAACTAGGACACTTACATGACCCCAAACTTTCAATCCCAGAGAGCCCTGGATTTTATAAACGCAAACATCTTGGACAAAATAGTCCATACACTCACTAAAGGTGCAAGCATCCTCAACCTAGTAGTCTCAAACATGGAAGAATGCTGAACCCCCCCCCCCCCCAAAGTCTACCCTGTAGTACCATCCCTGATAAGATCAGATCACAAAGCTGTTTCCTTCATAATAAAAATCAATTTTGTGACCCAGGATAATCCAGCAATATTTAGGAACTATCCTAAGGCAAACTTCCTACTACTAACTGATAACCTAGCAACACCCAAACCCTAAGACCACAGTTGCCTCTGTAGATTTATTCATAGAATCCCTGTAAATCATATCAATAAATGAATGAGTCAGCTGTGCCTTTCATAGGTTCATGGGGTGGCACTAGGCTATTGGCCCTAGGGCCTATACAAGCCTAAACATAACAATTCCCTGGCTATTTCTTCCCACAGTATTTACTTTCCTGGACCCCTGTCTAGCAGGGTAACTGACATGATCCCCGGGGTGAATTTCCTATCTCCCATCCAATCATCAAGGTTCCTTTTGAAGAGGGCCAAAGAGGCGCTCTGCTTGACATGTATGGGCAGTCAATTCCAGATTCTGGGGAGTCTCTGGGTCAGGAACTTATCCCTCCAGCATGTTTTGTTCATTGTGATGACAAGGTTTAGATCCTTGGAGTGCGTGGCTCTGAGGGACTGGGATTTCATTAAGTGTAGCATGTCCAACAGCTCTGGGTTTGACATGGCCTTGTATGTTAAGCAGAGATCGCCTCTGAGTAGACGATTTGCAACAGAGGATACCTGGAGTTTTTTTAGATGGTCAGCATAGGGCATCTGCTTTAGCCCTGTGATTATTTAGTGAGGTATTTCTGTGGCCTTTCCAGTTGTTGCAGATGTCTTGAGAGGTACATACCAAATGGGGCTTTGTATTCTATAATGGGACAATGGCCTCCTTTTTTCTGGATAAAAAACCCTTAGTGATGAGGTGTGCCACATAGAAGGATTTCCTGACTGTTGTGGTGATGTGGTTATCAAAGGTGAGACCACTGTCCACCTGTGTCCCTAGGTCTGTCATCACACTTTCAGTGTTTAGTGTACTGCCACCTATGTGGTAATTCACAAGTACATGTTTTTTCCCAAAGGGGATAACTATACATTTCTTGGCATTGAGCATGAGCCCATGGCTCTGGCACCAAGCATCTGTTTCTGTAAGGCCCTTTTGTAGAATATCCATATCATTTGAGGATTCAGTAATGGCTCCCAGTTTGCAGTCATCTGTGAACTTTGTTAGCCAGAGTCCCTTAGTGTCGGCCTGTACTTCAGAGAAGTAGATGCCAAACAAGAGCGGTCCCAGGACTGAATCTTGGGGTACTCCACTTGTCAATTGTCTAGAACTGGATTTGGAGTCAGTTACTTTTACTGTGTGGGTTCTGTCAGTAAGCCAGTTGGCAACCCATAGAGTGATGTAGGGATTAATGCCCAGCTCAGTAAGTTTATCTATGATTCCAGAGAGGGGGATAGTGTTGAAGGCCTTGGCGAGGTACAGATAATCTATGTGGACTGCCTTACCCTTGTCCACAGCTCTGGAGACTGATTCAAAGAAGTCAATTAGGTTCAGGAGACAAGATCAGCTCTTCATGAACCCACACTGGGTGGGGTCCAGTGTTTGAAGGTTGTCAATGTCTTGGTTTATAAGTTCCATGATAATACGTTCCATGGTCTTGCAGATCAGGCTCATCAGACTGATGGGGCAGTAGTTCTCAGGATCCATGGTGGATCCGCCTTTGTGAAATGGGATAACTGTAGCTGTGTGGCACTCAGTGGGCACAAAGCCTGAAGTGAGGCTATGATTAAACATGACACTTAGGTGAGGTGCCAGTTCATTTTGTAGTTCATGTAGTACACAGCCTGGGATGTCATCCGGTCCCATGGATGCTATATTCTTAGCTTTGGAGAGTGCGTGTGGCCATTATTACTGCAATTTGGCAATCGTTCGGTATTGAAATGGGCCCTTTAGGGGTTGAGAGGGGGATGAAGTTGGCACTGAATTGATCTGTCAGGATATTGGCAATATCATTGGGATCAGTATATTTAATGCCATTCTGTTGCAGCTCAGAGCAGATCTGAGCATTTCCATTTAGATTCTTGACATAGCTATAGAATGCCTTGTGGTTGTCTTTGGAATCTTTGGCAATTTTATTTTCATAACTAGCTTTGGAGGATTTTATGAGGGAGCGTGGACATCCTGGAGAACCACTAAGTCTGCAAAAGACCACCTTATATATATAAACAGCTGAGAAATGATGCAAAGAAGTCTATTATGATAGACAAAAAGAATTACTACTGTAATCTGCAACAAACACACCAAAATCAACCACAGAATTTCTGGTCAGGCATAAACAAACTTCTCCTCCCAGGCCAATCAACTACCCCTACCCCCTTAACTACCCTCCAACAACCTCCTAAAATTGTTGCTAACACCTTTAACACTTTCTTTACAGAAACTGTGCAATCCCTAGCCAGTAAGCTATTTCTCTATACCCCAAGTACCACCAACCCCACACCTAATAATAAGATCCCCTTTAAGCTTGATCCAGTACCAACATCTTTTATTAAGTCCTTACTTAAAAAACTGAAACCCACCAACCTTTCAGCAGACCTGCTACCTGCAGAATATCTCCAAAAAGGCACTAATGAAATAGCATACCCCATATCAATTTTAATCAATAGAACTATCCAAGAAGCCTATATCCCCCACATCCGGAAAATCTCCCACATTGTTCCTCTTCATAAAGGGGGAGATTCCACTGAACTTTCAAATTATAGGCCTATAGCCATTCTGTCTCCCTTGGCTAAAATAATGGAAAATGTATCCACAAGCAATTTCTTGCCTATCTGAATCAGAACACTCTCCTAGCCCTCTCCCAGCATGGATTTAAACCTTGTTATAGTACAACCTCAGCCCTTCTCTCCTTCTCCCATACAATAAATCAAAACCGTAATGACAACAAGCTCTCCTCAGCCCTCTTTCTTGACATATCCAAGGCATTTGATATGGTACATCACCAGCTACTCTTAAATACATTAAAATAACTCTCCATAGATAACCTAGCAATTACCTGGTTTCATTCTTACCTAAGTGACAGACAAGATGTACTATTGAAGAATAACCTATCATCCCTTTTGCCAGTCACACTTGGAGTACCACAGGGATCTATATTAGATCCCTTCCTATTCTCCATATTAATTAATGACCTGTACAAAGTCATCTCTGATGCAACTCGTATTCAGTATGCAGATGACTCAACCCTAATCTGCTCTGCCACCTCCCCCACAGATTTACAATCCTTGTCCCAAATCACTTTCAACAAAGTAGAGAACTGGCTCACTGGTTACCAACTACTATTAAACCCAAATAAAACCAAACTATTACTCTTCTCCCCCACCCGCAAGGTCTCCTCACAACCTCTCACCATAATATCTAACAATGGTACCATAATTTCCCCAGAACCTAGTACTAAACTACTGGGAGTGATCATCGACAACAACCTCAAGTTTGATGCTCACATAGACAAAACTATTAAAACAGTTAATAAAAAATTAGGCTCTTTATTCAGGATTAAACCATTCCTAACCCCATCTGCTAGAATTGTTATTGCCCGTACACATCTGCTATCAACCCTTCTTTATGCCTCACCCATCTTCGTAAACCTAAGCAAATCAAACCTCAATAAATTAACTAGGTGCTACAATAACATTGCCAGATTTTCCACAGGATCAGCTTATAGAACCCATCACTACTTTAACCTTCAATCATTAGACTGGCTTGAACTACCCTATAAACTGCAATATAACCAACTAATAGTTGTTCACAAAATTCTCTACCAACCAGACAGTACACCCATACTGAAAAATATTATTACCCCCTACAGTAACCTAAAATCCCTTTGTTCTTCCAATAAATTGCTAGTGCAAACTGTTAAAACCAACAATTCAGCTAGTGAATCACTATTCTCCAACTCAGCTGGTAAAAACTGGAACCTACATCCTGCTGAACTCACCACTGACCCCTTCTTATCCCAATTCAAAAAATCTCTTAGGAAATACATAAAAGTGCAGTGGCTTTGTCCCTGTACAAACCCTGACTAACCCCCACTCAAACATAATTCATAAATGAGAATCTCATTACAGGAATAAAACTCTGACTCTCTAACTGTTTACAATTCTGTGTATCACCCACCTACTGGAAAGATGTAAAGTTAGCACTACACCATGTATAAACACCAAAACATGGGGAACACAGACCATAAAACTGGTAACTAATAACAAGAGAAAATGGTCTGGACACACCGGAAAGCAATGAATGGTTTATTTCACAGATAAATACAAGAGCTTTCACCCGGCCGTAGTGCTGGGCTTTTTCAAGTAAAAACAAGCACACATAAAAAAAACAGTATAAATACTCTTCCCTTAAAAAGGCACCAAAAATCCCTTAAAGGGACATTCATTTCTATATACATACTTTACTCTAAAACTGAACTGTACAAAAAGATGTATAACGCATAAACAGATGTGTAAAAAACTTGGGAGTATATATATATAGTGCACATTGCTATACAATCATAAAATATCCCAACAGTCAAAAATTATGTTATTACAACCTAACAAATGTTATGTAGACCTATGTTATGGTTGCCCAAGAGAAATAATATAAGCTATTATTTCTCTTGGGCAACCATAACATAGGTCTACATAACCTTTGTTAGGTTGTAATAACATATTTTTTGACTGTTGGGATATGCTTGTAAAACAATGTGCACATTTTATATATATATATATATATATATATATATATATATATATATATATATACATACTCTATAAGTTTTTTACACATCGGCCTGGTGAAAGCGCTTGTATTTATCTGTGAAATAAACAATTCATTGCTTTCCGGTGTGTCCAGACCATTTTCTCTTGTTACTACACCATGTATGATAACCACCTTTAATATATGGGTTTTCCTTTTTCAGATGAAATCTTTAACTATTTCTTTCGTAGCTACTTGCTTCCAACCTTTGCTGTGTGTATGTCAGAAAAACATGTACCTGTGTGTACATATCTTTAAACAAATCTCAGTTTTGTAATAACTCACTGTAATAGTTTCACTGTATTTACACTTGTTTTTGTACATTTGGAGCTTTTCTCCCTGGGCCTCTGCTGAAAATTAACCTGTATCCAGTGGGACTTTCCCGGTTAACAAATGTAAAATAAAAAATAAAAATAAATCAAATATTAAATAAATCGTAGTTTCTTAGTGAGGCTGGTAAGGGAGTTTTTTGCATCCTGGTATTTTCCTCTTCTCTGCAACAGTTTCTTTCCTTTGTTGTAAAGTTTGTTTATGGTAGGGGACCACCAGATTGGCTTCATTTTTTGGAGGAGTGCATCTTGGTTCTATTTGGGATGGTACGATTCATGCACGAGTGGATGTGCTCATACAGTGCCTTAGTGTAGGATTCAGTATTCGAACTTTCAATTCCCGTCTGCATGGGTGTCATGAAGTTTGTCACTTCTGACTTGAGTAGCATGAAGTTGGCTTTGGAGAAGTTTTTTACAGAGGTTTCCTTACTGGAGGGTGGAGGAGTGATGTGGATGCCAAGGGTGATTAGCTTATGGTCAGACCTGACCAACGAGGGGGTGACCATAGGTGTGGAGCATCGATTTCCCATGTTGGTAATGACCAGGTCTAGGATATTGGAGCCCCTGGTGGGAATATGGTTTAGTTGATCCAGGACATTGGAATTTATGAATTCCAAGAACCGTTGGGCAACGGTGTTGGTACATGAGAAGTTTTCCCAGTTAATGGCAAGGTAGTTGAAATCACCCAGTATTAGGGTGTTTGATTATATCTTAATATTTTCCAGTATGTTTAGAAAGGTGTAGTGAGAATCTTGGGGCATGGTGGGGGATCTGTAGCAAGCTACAATTTGGATTGCAGTCTTAGCTAGTGTTAGGTGTGCCTAGAGAATTTCAGACACATTGTGTTGGGCAACTATCCTGGTGGTGTGAATATCCTTGGTGAATATGGACACTCCTCCACCTTTAGTGTTTCGGTCCTGGTTTGGTGGCCAAAAAGTGTGGTAAGAGTTGTAACCTGGTATTGCAGGGGTGCTTGAACCAGGTCTCAGTTACTGCACAGATATTGATGTATTCCATTTTTAGGAGTGCCTCAAGAGAGTACATTTTCAGGTTTAGACTTCTAGCATTGAGTAGCATTATCTTCAGATTTTGCATGCTTGTACCTGTTATGGTGGTGGTTTTGTCCTTTGAACTTTGCCTAAAAAAGGCACTATAGGGGTGGCAAGAGCCTTATCCAGTAACCTGAATCCCAGGAGCGACAGGTGAAGACCATCTCTGGCAAAGCATCGTGGTCTGCCGATCATGTCGTCCCAGGCAGACAGATACTGGATCCCCTTTGAATGACACCAGAAGCTTAGCCAATTGTTGAAGTCCAGAAATAATTCAAAAAACAAATCTCCCCAGTGGAATCTAAACATGAGCAAGTTGTACAACAAGAGACAAAAGCAAGTCATAGCCAAAATTAGGAAGTGCTACATCCAGCATGATAAAAGTACTCTCATCAGTCTAGGTAAATAATTAAAAGGACAAATTAAGTCTACTAAACACAAATTTGAGGTAAAGAAAGCCTTGTGGCTGTCCTTTGCCTATGAGGCTATCTTTAGCTATGTCTTCAACAGGATTTTGTAGCAATTATTATAGCACACCTAAGAGTTGTTCTTCATGGAAATACCTCCAATACTTAGCAGTTATGACCACCCCTCCTGGAATGATTAACGGGCAGTTCCCCGTGCTTTCTCCTATTAACCTGGTGCACCTGGGCATTCTTAGGCAGTGTAGCAACTGCCTCATGTACACAGACAACCCTCTCCTCTTACCTCCCAACACTCAGACATGTGAAACATGTACTTATATCACCAAATTGGAAGCTATGCACTTTCCAGCCAAGACCAGAGTAGCTGGTCAAGAGGAGAAGGTCAACACCTGCACCACACCACATGGAACATATAGCCCTCCAGAACACCCACTATCACATCTCTCACATAAAAACACAAACAACACACCCACCTTTGCAGAGGCACTCAATAGAAATTTACCCAAACAGCAGAGATTTTAAAACAGAAATGCACTCAACCACCACAACACAGCACAAACCACAGGACACATAGCTCACATCCACAGTGTGCCCCTCAAACTAAGCCCCTAAGGCTAAACACCTTGCCCAACACACTAATCATAGGTGACTAATAGTGTGGCACACAGATGACCCACTCACCAGATTGAATAAGGGGAAGGTAACAGTCAGCTATCAGGTACCAGAATGCGACACATAACACACTCACTCAGGTCACTACACAGTATGACTGTCATTGTCCATGTGGGTGTGAATGACCTGAGACACACCTCCCTGGACTACATGAAAATAGACATGGTGGAGCTCTCGGATTATGTGGCCCAAGCAGGTACTAGCCCTGAGCAGTATCCTACCATCACCTAGAATGATATTGCAGTACAAACAAAAAAATATTGACTTCGACAATTGACTAAGTTTCTGGTGTCATTCTAAGGGGATCCAGTATCTGTCTGCTTGGGTTGACATGATTGACAGACCTTGATGCTTTGCCAGGGATGGCCTGCATCTGTCATCCCTGGGTTTCCGGGTACTGGTTAAGGCTCTTGCCACCCCTATAATGCCTTTTTAGGTGGTGTTCCAAAGACCAAATTACCACTGTAACAGCTACAAAGAAATGCAATCTGAGGATCATGTTGCTCAGTGCAAGAAGTCTAAATCTCAAAAGGCACTCGCTCGAAGCACTCCTCAAAATATAGAACATCAACATTTGTACTGTAACAAAGACCTGGTTCAGGGCAGCAGAAAGCACCCCTGCACTACCAGGCTATAACTCATTCCACACCTTTTGGCCCCAGGACTTGGACCAAAGCTCCAAAGGCAGTGGTGTTTCCATATTAATAATGGATGCACACACCTCCAGACTGGTAGCCCAACATAACGCGTCAGAGATAGTTCAGGTGCAGGTAACACTGGGTAAGACAGATTTTCAGATTGTAGCCTGTTATAGGTCCCCAACCATGCCCCAAGACTCACACTCCACATTCCTAAGGATCCTGAAGAATACTAGGGTCCAACCTAACACTCATACTGGGCGACTTCAACTACCCCACCATTAACTGGGAAAACTACTCACGTACCAATACACTTGCCCAACATTTCCTGGAATTCATTAATTCCAGTGTCCTGGACCAGCTTGTCCTTACCCCCACTAGAGGTAGCAACATCCTTGACGTGGTCATTACTAACATGGGCTACCATTGCTCTACACCAATAGTCAACTCCTCCCTGGTTAAATCCAACCACAAACTAATCACCTTAGAAATCCATCCCCCGCCCCCTGCAAAGGTAACCACCATGAAAAACTTCTCCAAAACTAACTTTGGCCTCCTAAAAACAGAGGTGGCTAGCCTCCCAGCACCCATGCAAATGGAGAATAGTTGCATGTCCATCAAATCATACACCAATGCACTGTACGAACACGTACACAAATGCATGGATCTTGCTATACCCAATAGAACCAAAATGCTCTCATCCAGAAAAAGGAAGCCAATCTGGTGGTCCCCTGCAATAATCAAACTCTACACCAGAAGGAGAAAACTGATGCAGAATAAGCTGAAGTTCCAAGACTTGAAAAACTCCCTTATCAGCCTGAAAAAAAGTTGAAAACCCTCATCAAATCCTCTAAAGCTAGCTATGAAAACTGAATTGCAGCAGATAGTAAAGACAACCACAAGGCCTTCTATAGTTATGTCAGGAATCTCCATGGCAATACCCAGATTTGCTCTGAGCTACTGCACAATGATACCTCCTATACCAAGCCAACCGATATTGCCAATATACTGGCTGACAGATTCAGTGCCAACTTTACCCCTCCCCCCACCAAAGAACCAATCACAATACCAGTAGATTGCCAGGCACCCAGTATTACTGCTGCACAGGTTAAAACAGCACTGTCCAAGGTCAAGAATACAGC
Organism: Protopterus annectens; assembly: GCF_019279795.1. Taxonomy (NCBI): domain Eukaryota; kingdom Metazoa; phylum Chordata; order Ceratodontiformes; family Protopteridae; genus Protopterus; species Protopterus annectens. Next base: position 505,244,291 of record NC_056744.1, read on the forward strand.
TTCTATGGGACCTGACAGTATCCCTGGCTGTATTCTACATGAACTACAGAGTGAACTGGCACCTCACCTGTGTGCCCTGTTCAATCATAGCTTCACTTCAGGCTTTGGAAGTCTTGATGAGTGGATAGGAAATAGAAAGTTCACCCCAGGGATCACTCCAGTGACTCTACTTTATACAGGCATGGATGGATGGGAAATAGGCTTGTAAAGGCCCCAGGACCATTAGCCTAGTACACACCTATGAACCTATGAACTATAACCTCAAAGGCAGCACACAACAGTATGCAGAAATGGTTGTAAATGGAGCCACCTACAAGGAGACAGAAGATATAGTAAATCTGCTGACCAATAAATTCAGCTCCAGTTTTATGTCCCCCTCTCTCTCTCTAAGCCACTGTACAGGACATACTACCAAACAAACCCTCCCCAGCTATCACTAGAGAGCAGGTACTAGATGTGCTCTATAAAGCCAATAATACTGCATCAATGGACCCTGATAACATCCCAGGAACCCTCTTAAATATCCTGAAACATGACCTATTGGGACCACAGCAGTCACTGTTTAACCATAGCCTCTAGATAGGTTTTGTGTCTCACGAATGGAGAAATGTAATGGTCAGCCCTTTGCACAAGGTAGGAATGTCAATAGACCCTGAGAATGACAGAACTATATGTCTAACTAGTTATATATGCAAAAGCATGGAAAGAATTACCACGGAAATCACTAATAAGGACACAGAAAGCCTTAAAAACTTTGGAATAAACCCAGTTCAGCTTTGTCAAGGACAGATCATGCCTATTGAACCTGGTGGACTTTTTTGACAAGGGAAGCAAGGCAATGGATGAGGGCAAAATGGTGTACACTGTCTTGATCTGGCTAAGGCATTGGATACAATACCCCACTCGGGCATTGTAAACAAGCTTACAGATTTTGGCATAAACCCACATGTTACACAATGGATAGCCATCTAGCTCTCAGACAGGACCCAGAATGTTAGGATGGGGAGACCTCTTACACAAAGAGGCAGACAACTAGTGGAGTCTCTCAGGGGTCTGTGTTGGATATGCTCCTTTTTGGCATCTACTTCTTGGAAGGCATGGTCAAAATAAAAGGGCTGCTGGCTGGTGATTGCAAACTAGGAGCTGTCATAGAATCCCCCAGAGACACTAACAACTTGCAGGAAGGACTAACACAGACAAATGAATGGTGCCAAAGCCATAAGTGCGTAATTTTTCGGATGAAATAAAAAGCTTTCCAAGTACTAAAGGTTAGCTATCAGCCATTCTTTGATGCTTTTGAAAAATCTGAAAATCAATCACTATACTTTCTTTGCTTGCCTGCTCTCTCTTTTCTACTGCACAAATATCTGCATGCATTTTTCAAACATTGTCTGGTTTAATTTCTTAGTTTGCTGTACAACCCCCACTTGTGGTTGCTTTGTTAAAATGTTTTCTTTAATCTTTTGCAAACCCAATATTTAATCCCTTAAGGGAATCTAGCCTCTTTGAATCCTTGTTTGTCCCATTATCACAAAATAAAACATATTTTACCAAACAATGAATCAAATCTTTTTTTTTTTTTTTTTCTTTCTTTAATGTCCAATTTCAGTGAGTTTTTTTTTAATAACTCAAAGCTAGTTTCCAGTGTTTGCCAAATGGATTTAGGCTATTTCACTTGAATGTTAAAATCACAAAATGTTATTGTTTTTCTAAGTTATAGACAACTTTTTTCTAAAGTGGTTCATAGGTTCATAGGTAGGCAGGTACTAGGCTATCAGCCCAAGGGCCAATGTAAGCCTAGCCAACAAGGTTCACTGGCTTACGCCACCCAAGAAAGTTATTTTCCTGAGCCACTGTCGAGCAGAGACACAGAAGTGATCCCCGGGGTGTATTTCCTATTTCCCATCCACTCATCAAGATTTTTCTTGAAGAGTGCTAATGAAGAACTTTGCTTGACATAGGTGGGTAGCCTGTTCCAGAGTATGGGAAGTCTCTGGGACAGGAATCTATCCTTCCAGTATGTCCTGTTTATTGTGGTGACAAGGTTTAGGTCCCTAGAGCGTGTAGCTCAGAGGGATTGGGATTTCTTTAGGTGTAGCATGTCCAACAGTTCTGGGTTTGACATAGCTTTATATGTTAGGCAGAGATCACTTCGGAGTAGGCGATATGCTACGGAGTAAAGCCGGAGTTTTTTTGAGACGGTCAGTGTAGGGTATTTGTTTGAGGCCAGTAATCCTGTTTGTGAGGTACTTCTGTGGCCTTTCCAGCTGCTGCAGATGTCTTGTGAGGTACATTCCAAAAGGTGCATTGTACTCTATAATGGGTCTAATGAGTGTTGAATAGAGGGGAACAATGACCTCTTTTTTCTCAGATGAGAACTCTTTTATGATGAGGTTGCCACGTAGAAGGACTTCCTGACTACTGTTGCGATGTGACTATCAAAGGAGAGACTACTCTACACCTGGGTCCCAAGGTCTCTTATCATGCATTTGGTGTTAAGTAGATTGCTGCCTATGTGGCAGTTCATGAGTACAGAGTTTTTACCAAAGGGGATGACACTGCACTTTTTGGCAATGAGCTTGAGGCCATGGCTATGACACCAGACATCTGTCCCAGCGAGGCCCTTCTGTAGGATGTCCACATCATTTGGGGATTTGACTATTGCTCTTAGTTTGCAGTCATCTGCGAGCTTCATTAGCCAGAGGCCTTCTGTGTTAGCCTGTACTTCAGAGAAGTAGATACCAAACAAGGGAGGTCCCAGGACGGAACCCTGTGGTACTCCACTTGTCACTGCTTTGAGGTCAGATTTGGAGTCTGCAACTTTTACAGTGTGGGTTCTGTCAGTGAGCCAGTTGGCAACCCATCTTGTGACATAGGGATTTATACCTAGTTTAGTGAGTTTTGCTATAATTCCAGAATGGGGGATGGTGTCGAAAGCCTTGGCGAGGTCAAGATAGGCTGTGTGAACCACCTTACCCTCATCTATGGCTTTGGTGACTGCCTCAAAGAAGTTGCTTAGGTTCAGGAGGCATGATCTGCTTTTCACAAACCTGAACTGGGTGGGATCCAGAGTTTGGAGGTTACCAATGTCTTTGTTTATGAGTTCCATGATGATACATTCCATGGCCTTGCAGAACAGGCTCATATGTCGATAGTTCCCGGGATCAGTGGTGGCACCCCCGTTGTGAAGTGGGATAACTGTTGCTGTGTGCCATTCAGTGGGCACAAAGCCTGATGCAAGGCTATTATTGAACATGGTGCTTAAGTGGGGAGCCAGTTCGTTCTGAAGTTCGTGTAAAACGCAGCCTGGGATGTTGTCCAGTCCCATGGATGCTGTGTTTTTGGCTTTAGAGAATGCAGCTTTTACCTGCGTAGTTGTGATTACAGGGACTCTGCATTCTTCCTGTATAGATATAGCCCTTTAGGGGGTGAGAGGGGGGTAAAGTTAGCACTGAACCTATCTGCCAGGATATTGGCAATATGAGTTGGTTCTGTAATTTCCCCGCCTTTGTGCTGTAACTCAGAGAAGGTCTGGGTGTTGCCATTGAGATTCTTGACATAGTTATAGAATGCTTTGTGGTTGTCCTTGGAATTTGTAGCAATTTTGTTTTCATAGTTAGCTTTGAAGGATCTTATAAGGGATCTCAGCTTCTTACTGAGGCTGACCAGGGAGCTCTTCCACTCATGGAATTTTATTCTCTTTTGCAACAGTTTCTTCCTTCTGTTGTACAGTTTGTTTATGGCAGGGGACCACCAGATTGGCTTCCTTTTTTTGGAGGATAGAGTCTTGGTTCTGTTTGGGATAGCACGATCCATGCACTCGTGTAAGTGCTTATAGAGTGCATTTGTGTAGGATTCAGCAGTTGTTACTGTATTGTCCATCTGTGTAGGTGTCATGAAGTTCACCACTTCTGTCTTAAGAGGTATGAAGGTGGCTTTGGAGAAATTTTTTATGGTGGTTTCCTTAATGGGGGTGGGGGTGGGATGTGGATATCAAGAGTGATTAGCTTATGGTCAGATAAGACCAACGAGGAGTTGACTTCAGGTGTGGAACACAGGTCACTCATGTTGGTAATAACTAGGTCTAGGATATTGTTGCCCCTGATGGGGGTGTGGATAAGTTGATCCAGGGCACTGGAGTTTATGAATTCCAGAAAGCGTTGAGCTAAGGAGTTGGTACACAAGTAGTTTTCCCAGTTAATGGTGGGGTAGTTGAAGTCGCCCATTATTAGGGTGTTTGGTTGAACCCTAATATTTTCCAGTACATCAAGAAAAGAGGGGTTGGAATCCTGGGGCATGGTGGGGGATCTGTAGCAAGCTACAATTTGGATTGCAGTTTTGCCCAGTGGTAGTTGCACTTGGATAACTTTGGATGCATTAGGCTGAGCAACTAGCCTGGAGGTGTGGATATCGTTAATGAATATGGACACACCTCCGCCTTTGGTGTTTCGGTCCAGGTTACATGCCTGAAAAGTGTAGCATGAGTTATAGCCTGGTACTGCAGGTGTGCTCTCTGGAGCCTGGAACCAGGTCTCAGTCACTGCACAGATATCGATGTTCTCCATTTTAAGGAGTGTCTCGAGTGAGTGCATTTTGAGATTTAGACTTCTAGCACTGAGTAGCAATACCCTCAGTTTTTGCTTGCCTGTTCCTGTTATGGTGGTGAATTTGTTATTGAACCTTGCCTAAAAAAGGCACTATAGGGACAGCAAGAGCCTTAGCCAGTATCCAGAATCCCAGAGGTGACAGTTGCAGGTCATCTGTGGCAAAGCATTGTGGTCTTTCAACCGTGTCATCTCAAGCATACAGATACTGGATCCCCTTAGAATGACACCAGAAGCTTAGCCAATTGTTGAAGTCAATTGTCCTTGTACTGCGGTATCATTCTGGGTGATGGCAGAATGCTACTCAGGGCTAGGGTCATACCTGCCTGGGCTACAAGATCAGAGAGCTCTTCTATGTCTCTTTTCATGTAATCTAGGGAGATATGTCTCAGGTCATACACACCAACATGGACAATGACAGAGTCATATTTGTACTTATTGTGGAGTGACCTGAGTGCATGTGGATTATGTGGCAGATCCAGGCACCCGACAGGCAGCTGACAGTAACCTTCTCCTTGTTTAGCCTGGTGAGTAGGACATGACTATAAAGTCACCTATGACTAGTGTGTTGGGTACGTTGTTTTGCCTTATTGGCTGTGGTTGAGTGGCACACTGAGTCTGTGGGCTATGTGTCATTTGGGTTGTGTTGGGGGATGGAGGTTGCTTGTGTTTCTGCTTTGGAGGTCTCTGTTGCTTAGACAGATTATTATTGAGAGCCTCTGCGAATGTTTTTGTGTTACTATGTGTGGATTTTGGTGGTTTAGATTTAGTGAGACTATGTGATGAGCATGGTGTGGTGCAAATGTTTAACTTCTCCTCATGACTGTCAAGTTCAGTCTTGGTTGGAGAGAGCTTTACCTCCAGTTTGGCTAGATAAGTGCATCTCTCACAGGTTGTAGTGTTGGGTGGTAGGAGGAGAGGGTTGTCTGTGTACATGAGGCAATTTCTACATTGCCTCAAGATGCCCAGATTCATCAGATAGACAGGAGAGAACACTGGGAGCTGACCCTTGGACATGCCTGCATAAAAAACTATTTTCCTCTAGATAAGTGAGGAAAGTGAATACAAGAGCTGTTTTTCTCTAAGCAAGTGAGAAAAGTAAGTACAAAAACTGTTTTCCTCTAGGTAATGAGGAAGATTGAGTGCTATATTAATTAGTAGCTTATTTAGTACTTACAAGTTCTGAACAAGTGCTGAGCATGAATAAGCAAATTTAAGTGCTGAAACTAAGAATCTATATCTGCACTAGATGAGTTACAGGACAGAAACAAGGGCAAATGGAGACTTTCAAATTAGAAAGTTGAGAGAGATGGAAGAGGTTGCCCAAACGGCCAATGCCTAAAATTTCTAAGCCAGAACCACTCCTTATGTGGTAGACAGGTTACCTAGTGCTTACCACTCCCACTGATAAGCTAGAAGGCTTCCCTCCAACACAGAATGGCTTGGGGGGCTCAGAAGCTTACATACAGTCCTGGATACAGTAAATCTGTATCTGGAACACTAGTTACAGGAAAGGTAGGAAACAGGCTTACAGTTTTTTTTTTACAGAAAAGTAGTAAAAACAGTACTAAAAACAATCCACATGCAGTGCAAGCTAGCACACTTGCGTATATAGCAATATTAGACCAAACACAGTTTAAAAAATGCAATTAAATTAAAAAGGACTAAAAGCAAGTGCAGAAAGAGTTTATTAGGTAGAATGTGGTAAAGAGATGGGACTGGGGGAGTGTCCCAGATCAAATCTACAGTGGGGCGGGCAACTGCAAAAGCCACCAAATTTAAACTACAAACTAAAAATAGGGAGGGTGGGTGGAACAAAACAGTTTCAACAGAGATCTAAGCAACAACTAACAGTGCAAATTTTAAAACCAAAAAAATATACTCAGCTCTGTATATTTGCAGATCAGTCTCTCAGAACAGTGAGACAACAGTTTCAACAGAGATCTAAGCAACGACTAACAGCACAAACTTTAAAAACAAAACATATACTCAGCTCTGTATATTTGCAGATCAGCCTTTCAGAACAGTAAGAGAACAATTTCAACAGAGATCTAAGCAACAACTAACAGTACAAATTTTAAAACCAAAAAAATATACTCAGCTCTGTATATTTCCAGATCAGTCTCTCAGAACAGTGAGACAACAGTTTCAACAGAGATCTAAGCAACAACTAACAGTACAAACTTTAACCCCCAAAAATATATACTCAGCTCTGTATATTTGCAGATCAATCTCTCAGAACAGTGAGACAACAGTTTCAACAGAGATCTAAGCAACAATTATCAAACTCTATAACCAAAAAAATATACTCAGCTCTGTATATTTGCAGATAGTCTGGAAGGCAGTCTTTCAGAACACAGGTTCCCATGCAGGCTGTTACTAACAGGTCAAATTATTTTAGCAGCCCCGCAACTAAGTACATTTAGTTCTGTTTGCCACCTGTTAAAGAGCTGACACACTGAGCATTGACTTGTATATGCTATTCTAAAGCTTCAGTAAGCTTTTTCACTTTACTAGCCACAATTATTTTTTCAGCATCAGTTTTAAATACATCATATAAGGATACTGGTGGAAGCTATACAGATGGGATCCTGTATCTCTTTGATTTGCTGCATGCTAGTAGCACCATCGCATACGTTCATACTATTATCAGCACCTTGTTTAGTTTTATTTTGTATTTCAGTCTGGAGCCTACACATAACCCACTCACATACCCTTGACTGAACAACACTGCTTTGTTTCATATGCATTATCCAAGTGCTACTTCTTAACACTTTTGCCTCTGGTAGGGGCTAATGAATTTTACCTTTAGCACACATGCTGTACCTTATTTATTTTACACATTTTTTTTATCAGTACAAAGAGTATATTTCAACCAATAAAGTTCTTCAGATTTTGCATCACATTTCCCCTTCAATTCCCTATCCATTCATGTAATCATGAGACCATTAATTTGAATTTAATTATTATGCACCGGTTTTGCACAGATCACGTTCTTTTTCTTTTCAGTTTCTGATTTTTATTATCAGGTCACTGAGAACACATTTTAGGTCATAGGTGTACTTCATACATATAGCTGATTTCAGTACCAGATACTGACTTCTATCAGAGAGCAGTAACCACTATATTTAGTTAGGTGCAATCCTCATAACATCCCCAACAAATACCACTTGCCTGCTATTCCTTTTAAACATTGCACACCTCTGCATTCTATGATAGCAAAATATTGACCAGGTATTTCTGTGTCAGTTCATTAACAGAAGCATTTGCTCAGTTCATTATTTTGTCACTATAGTTTCAAATACAACTAATTTTATATTGTTCCTGCCTTTGTAAATGCCAGCACAAACAGCATTAGCAAGGTTTGGTAAATTATTCAGAGTAGATAATGCTTTCTAGTTCATTTAAAATGCAGGAAATTTATTTTTCAGTTTGAGAGTCCAAAACCATACTCATTCCTAGCCAGCTTCATTAATTTCTTTCAGAAGCTTAGTACATTCACACTGCGTATCTGTGGTAAACAACATTCCAGCTCCTTAATATTCACTCATTTTAGCAGTTTCATGTCACTTTGATAAAATATTCAGTAGTGCTGATCATCCTGCCACTGTTTTTCATGAAATAAAATTATGTGTAAACCTGATTTAAGATTTAAGTTTCTTCTACTCTGTGAGTCTAGCTTATGTGCCCCCATGTCTGCATTTCTATCTCTATCTGTTTGCCATTGGGTTTGGCAAACAGAACCCTTTTTCAGCACAAAACAGTAAAACTATTTTCATTCTGAGTTATTTTGTACTGTTTTTAGAGCTCCAACAAAACAAGTTCTATAACTTGCAATCACAGTTCTTTAAAATATACCAATGCATTTAACTGTAGCAGCTTAAAATCACAATCAGCAATTCATAATTCTTCCATCATTTTAAGTCACTACCAAATCTAATACAACCACAACACACTCATTGTTTTTCCATTTGTCATGTCACACATACAGTTTCAAACAAATAGAGTAAATGTCACTGCTGTTTTGTTATTGCATTGCTTTATATCAAGCATGCAGCAAAAATAAATAAATACAAAGGAAACTGTCTTTCCTGTCTGGCTTTTTTTAATACTAACAATGGCATTTTGAGCACAGATATTTACATCTAATAATGAAATCCTTCCCTCTGAGTGTGTCAGGTATACTGTATGTCTTTGATACTCCAGAAACGTGTATAACAAAAAAAGTTTTCTGCTCACTTTTTTGAAGTAAGAAACATGTATTCTGAAAAAAAAGGTTTCCCCTTCTCACTTTTTGTGGTGTGCAATGCCTCCTAAGGTACATTCTGTATTTTAAAATATGTTTGTCTTGAAGAATAATAGCATACTAACAACATTTGCCTACATTTAAAAATCAGTGCTATCTCTTCAGACCCATTCAAAATACACAGTAGGGACTTTTGCTCAAAAACATGAATTTTTCAGGATCTTTCATTACACATTAAAACTGCATTAATAAATTAAATCATGCATTTTCTGAAATGAATTTATGACAGCCATATATGTTTGACAGTTTTTTGGGATGATGTCAGACAATAATTCTTGAAAGGTGTCCTGTATGTCCTGTAGGCTTTGAATCTCAAATGACCTATAAAGCTACTCATAAGAGTTCAGGAGCATGTAATGTGCAATGATTTGTGCAAAGAGGGACATTACTCCATGAGATTAGTTTAAGGCTGCAATTCTCACTGAAGTAGGACTCTAGCAAATCTGTTCCCTCACAAGGTGATTACACAAAGAGCAACATAGTATTCCTTGGTACCACTCCTGTCATAACCCACTATCTATCTATCTATCTATCTATCTATCTATCTATCTATCTATCTATCTATCTATCTAATCTATCTTCTATATCTGAACCTATTGATCTGCCCTTTCCTACTGTCTCTGTAGTTCCCTTGATAGAAACTGGATCTAGCTTTGTTTGTGTAACTTGAGCACTAATCCAGGCATTCTCTAAAGTATTCAATTGTATTTATTACTGCTTGGTAGTAACTTGATTAAAGTGTAGCTATCATTCTAAGTCTTTTGGATTAAGCACTTGGGCTTCAGACCAGTTGTTTTACATTAGGAAGGTTTGTGGCATGCACTGTGGTGGCAGGACAAGTAGCTTTCATCCTTCTAAGTTGGGAACTGCTGATTGAGAGCCCAGTGTCTGCTATTCTTAAAGTGTATTAGTTCTGGTTTAAGCACTTGGGCTTCAGGCCAGTTATTTTACATTAAGAAGGTTCGTGGTCTGCACTCTTGTAGGAGAAGAGGCTGGACTCTGCCCTTCTGAGCTGGGAATTTCTGGTTAAAGGTTTATAGTGCCTGAATATTTGAACTGTATCTTACTGAAATTGGTACACCTTGTCTGCTGTAGCATAGACTACATCCAGGCCTGCTGAATCTAGCTTTGTTTATATGCTTGTTGTTTGTTTGCTTGTTATTTCCCAGGAATGCTAATTCCACCTAATACGCGGCTTGTCAGTGCTTCTGTGGATCACTAGTGATATCTGCATTGCTTACTGTATTTATTTTGTTGTTTCACTTGAAAGAAAGTTACTGTTTGTCATTTTTGCATTTAAGTTACCTGTAACACATTGCACTTAAGTTACCTGGCACTTGCTCGCTAAAGCAATTATATATGTCAGCACTAAAAATTAAAAGCACTACATGCTCACTCCCCACTGGCCCTTGTTTTCAATTATTAAGGAATTCCAAATATTATTCTAGCATGTCCAAAGGTCAGTTGTCAATCTCCTCTCCGGTCCAGCTGGTGAATCTGGGAATCTTGAGGCAATGTTACAACTGCCTCAAGTACACAGACAACCCTCTCCTCCTCCGAACAAATTCCAACACATGTGAGAGATGCAACCATATAGCCAAACTGGAGGCTAAGCTCTCTCAACTCAGTACTGGCATACCCAGTCAGGAGGAGAAGGAAACCACACTCACTACAATTCCAGTCTCACATAGACCTACCACGACAGCAAACCAAACACATAATCACACAAAAACATACTCGGAGGCTCTAAATAAAGATCTGCCTAAGCAGCAGAGACCTCCAAAGCAGACACCCAAGCAACCACTACCCCAAAACAAAACACGTGCAACACATATCTCACAAAGCCAGTGCACCGAACAGTCACAGCCCTTAAGACTAAACAACACACCCGATACACTTGTAATAGGTGACTCTATCAACAGGCACACTGACGTCCCGCTCAACAGGCTGAACAAGGAAAGGGTCATGGTGAGCAGCCTGTCGGGTGCTAGGATCCGCCACATAACACAAGCACTCAGGTCACTCCAAGGCAAGTACAAATATGACTCAGTCATTATCCATGCTGGTGTGAATGACCTGAGACGTACCTCCCTGGACTACATGAAAAGAGACATAAAGGAGCTCTCTGAGCATGTAGCCAGGCCGGTATGACCCTGACCTTGAGTAGCATCTTACCCTCACCAAGAATGATGCCACAATATGAAGACAAGATGATCAATTTCAACAATTGGCTTAAGTACTGGTGTCATTCAAAGGGGATCCAATGCCTGTCAGCTTGGGATGATATGCTCGACAAGCAAAGATGCTTTGCTAGGGACGGCTTTCACCTGTCACCCCTGGGCTTTCGGATATTGGTAAAGGCTCTTGCTATGCCCATAGTGCCTTTTTTAGCCAAGGCTCAAAAGACAAACCCACCTCCATAGGTATCACAAGGGATAAGAAACTAAGAGTAATGCTACTCAACGCCAGAAGTCTAAACCTCAAGATGCACGCACTCAAAACTCTCCCTAGCATGCTGAACATCGATATCTGTGCAGTAACAGAAACCTGGTTCAGGGCTCCCGAGAGCACCCCATCACTACCAGGTTATACCTCATACCATGCTTTTCGGCCCCAAAACTTGGACCGAACCACAAAAGGAGGGAGAGTATCGATATTCATCAAAGATACCCACACCTCCAGGTTGGTGGCAAAGCACAAAGCATCAGAGACTATCCATGTGCAACTAACAGTGGGTAAAACTGCCTTCCAGTTTATAGCCTGCTACAGACCACCCTCCCAAACCCAGGAACCCCACTCGGCCTTTCTGAGAACACTGGAAAATATGAAGGTCTCTCCAAACACCATTATATTGGGCGACTTCAACTACCCAAACATAGACTGGGAGCATTACTCTAGCTCCAACACCCTAGCCCAAAGGTTCCTGGAATTTATAAACTCAAATGCTATGGAACAACTTGTTACCACTCCCACAAGAGGGGAAAAAATACTAGACCTGATCATCACCCACATGGGGACTCTATGCTCCAGACCAGAAGTGTATCCCTCACTGGTAAGATCAGACCATAAACTAATCTCACTGGATATTCACATCCCGACCCCACCCCCTGCCCAGAAAACCACAGTGAAAAACTTCTCTAAAGCAAATTTCACACTCCTCAAAACCGAGGTGGAATCCTTCAAAGCCCTCGGGCCTGTGGAAAATACGGCCCAGACCGCAGAATCCTTTATAAACGCATTCTATGAACACCTTGATCATGCAATCCCAAATAAAACCAAGACCCAATCCTCCAAAGGCAGACGTCCTGTCTGGTGGACCCCAGCCATAAACAAACTATACAATAGAAGGAGGAAGCTACTAAATGATAGAGCAAAATCCCAAAAAGGGAAGGCGTCACTGATCAGTATTAGCAAAAAACTACGGGCACTCATAAAATTGTCTAAGGCCAGCTTCGAGAGAAAAATTGCACAGGACACTAAGGATAATCACAAGGATTTCTTTAGTTATGTTAGGAACCTGCGTGGTAATTCCCAGATATGCTCAAAATTAGTCCAAAATGACAAAAAAATACACTGAACCCACAGACATTGCCAACATCCTAGCTGACAGGTTCAGCGCAAACTTCTCCCCCCCTCCCCACCAAAAGGGCAAATATCTATCCCAGCAGAGTGCTGCCCCCCTGACATCTCAGATGCTCAGGTAAGATCCGCCCTCTCCAAAGCAAAAAACACAGCATCAATGGGACCAGACGGTGTCCCAGGCTGTGTCCTACAGGAACTCCAAGAAGAGCTAAACCCAAACATAAAACTACTGTTCAATCTCAGCCTTACAACAGGATATGTGCCCAAAGAGTGGCGTACAGCAACAGTGGTCCCTCTCCATAAAGGTGGTGCCTCAACGGATCCTGGAAACTATCGCCCCATAAGCCTGACTAGCTTGGTCTGCAAAGCTATGGAAAGGATCATCATGGACCTCATAAATAAAGATATTGGGGACCTACAAACACTGGATCCTACCCAGTTCGGCTTTGTTAGGGGCAGATCCTGCCTCTTAAACCTGGTTGATTTCTTTGAAACGGTCACCAAGGCCATTGACGAGGGGAAGGTGGCCCACACAGCCTACCTGGACCTCGCAAAAGCCTTCGATACAATACCCCACTCGGGCATTATAGATAAGCTCACCAGCTTAAATATAAACCCCTATGTCACTAGATGGATTGCAAACTGGCTCAAGGACAGAACCCACATGGTTAGAATTGCTGGCGCCATGTCAGACTCCAAACCAGTTACAAGTGGTGTCCCACAAGGCTCAGTCCTAGGACCTCTCTTGTTCGGTATATATTTCTCGGAGGTACAGGCCAACACGGAAAGACTGTGGCTGACCAAGTTCGCAGATGACTGGAAACTGGGCGCCATAACCGACTCTCCAGCTGACACAAGCATCCTCCAAAAGGGCCTCATAGAAACAGACAACTGGTGCCAGAGCCATGGCCTCAAGCTAAATGCCAAAAAGTGTATAGTCATCCCCTTTGGCAAAAACAAAGTGCCCACAAATTACCACATAGGTGGTAATCCATTAAGTACAGAAGAAGTAATTAGGGACCTGGGGACCCAAATTGATAGCAATCTCTCATTTGACAACCACGTGGCCAAAGTGGTTAGAAAAACATTTTATATAGCCCACCTAATCATGAAGGGATTCACATCTAGATCAGGGGAGGTCATCGTGCCTCTTTACTCATCCCTCATCAGCCCCATAATTGAGTACAATGCCCCTTTTGGGATTTACCTTGCCAGACACCTGCAGCAACTGGAAAGACCCCAAAAGTACCTCACCAAGAGGATCAAAGGGCTCAAACAGATGCCATATGCTGCCCGGTTAAAGAAACTCCAGCTCTACTCAGTGGCATACCACCTGTTCAGAGGCGATCTGTGCCAGACGTATAAAGCCATGTCCAACCCGGAATTAATGGACATGCTGCACCTCAGAAAATCCAAATCCCATCAAGCTACGTGCTTGAGAGACTTGAACCTCAGCACTGAAATAAATAGGACATGCTGGAGGGACAGATTCATAACCCAGAGGCTCCCTTCACTCTGGAATACAATCCCAGTCCAGGTTAGGCAGAGTCCCTCATTGACTCTCTTCAAGAGGAATCTTGATGAGTGGATGGGAGATCGTAGGTTTACCCTGGGTATCACTTCTGTGTCACTGTTAGATAGAGGCACAGTATACTAACCTCGAAAAAGGGCATAGCAAAATAAATTTAAAATGGGTGGCGAAAGCCAAACACATTTTGGCTAGGCTTATAAATGTCCTAGGGCAGATTGCCTAGTATGAACCTATGAACTTATGAACCTATATATTGTGAAGCACAGCTCTTCCATGACCCTATTAAGGCCATCTGCAGACCACTGGATGTGTGATTGCTAATTCTGTCATGGACTGCTGTACATGTCACATATGGGCAGATAAAGTATGCAATACAATTAAACAGATTCACTTTATAAGCTCAAAATTCTGAAATCTCAAATTACAGAATCTCAAGCCCATAAAGTAGAATATATATATATATATATATATATATATATATATATATATATATATATATATATATAGGAGCACTTTACATAATCAAATTACTGAAAGCTCGACTTGCATATGGTGGAGACCATATGCTCGAGCTTTCAGTAACTCGAATGTCTAAAGTGTTAAAAAATAACACTTTACTTAGCTTAAAACATTACTTGCGCACAGAGGCAAGAATCCTTGCACACTCTGTGTGTAAGTAATGTTTTAATTTTTTTTTTGCAATGTTGACAGGAAACGGGAAATCTCCCATTTTGCACTTCTGCATACAGAGCGGAATGGGAGATTTCCTTTTTCCCCACTGTAGCGCGATCTCGGAGTTAGTATATTTAAGTAGGGGAGGTATGGGGGGCACAGCGATGTATGACTTTTTTTGTTTATTTTATGCTTCATTTTAGGAGTTTGAGTTTCCAAAAATCGATCTTATGTTCTCGATCATATGAAGTTCGGGTTTTTGGGAATTCGAGCTTCTAAAGTGAATCCATATATATATATATATATATATATATATATATATATATATATATATATATTTATATATATTTATATATATATATATATAAAACATCCAGTATGGACTCTGTATACATATATATATAACGTCCAGTACAGACTCTGTATACAATACCATTTCAGATGAGACTAGTAGGAGACTAATAAGGTGTAGGGTATAGATCTTACGAGTGCTGATACTAACCAGGAGTGGTGTAAGAACAGAGCCAAGCATTAGTGTAGTGAGACTTTAACAGTTTCTTGAGTTCTACTAAAGAACAGCTGGAGGTTATTGGATTTGGCCGCTTATTCCATATTTTGGAATTGAAGTTAGTGAAGAGTGGTTTCCTTGCTGAGTTATTTGCTTTGGAGGTATGTAGAAGTAGTCTGTGGTTGCGGCAGAAAGTACAATTGTTGGTATATGCCTGTATAAGATTTTGGAGAGCAAGGGTTTTATCTGGTTGATGCAGGATTTTATGGGCAAAGTCTAATTGTTATGTATAATTATCTTTTGTTTTGTTATTTTTATTTTGTTATTTTTGCTATAAATTTAACTGGGATAACATTTATAAAAAGTGTAGTGTAGTGTACTGGATTACAACCCTGGCTCACCTGCATTATGACCGTGAATTTATACCTGGTGGCACAGGAAAAGCTAGATGACAGCTGTATTTGTTTTCAAGCAGTTCTGTCCAGAGTGCTGACAGTTGCAAAATGCCAATTAGCCTGTTTGTGTGATGGAAGGCAAAGCAAATAACAATGTTTCTTTTTTACAAGTAACAATGATTTTTTTTATGCAGCAGTAAACACTGTTTAGCTGCGGTGGTGGTGCTGCGGTAGCATTGTCGCCTCACAGTAAGATGTCCTGTTCGATTCTCAGCTAAAGCGTCTTCTGTGTGGAGACATGCGTGAATGGGTGTACCTTCGTTGAAGGTTGTGCATCAGGGCTGGCAACTCGCTACGTAAAAATCTACTGCCAATCATTAGCAGACCGGAGTTATGCTGTGGTGACCCCTAACCAGGAATAGCCGAAAGATACAACAACAACAGCAGTGAACACTGTTTGTGCACTGGTGAATAATGCACGAATGAGAATGGCAAAAGCAGATATAGAAACCTGAACCATGGTCTACCTATCTCATGCATTGTGTTCCTCGACATCTTTACAAGTTGTGCTACACACACACAGTTGTTTCATAGGTGTAATTTATGCTGTCATTATTATCCAAAATGCTGACTGTAGGGCAGTGCTAAATGAGATTGTGCTTCCTAAGTCAACTAACATTAATGTTTAAATATTTATGCATTTGTTCTTGTTTGTGCTAAACTGCATGCCATGCAAATATTAATAAGAGAAAAAAAAGTTAACCACATGTTAAACAATTACACAGCTCTGGATTTGAACTATTAGACTAATGAAATTGCAAAACACAATCTGAGTGTATTATCTGTCTTTTCTAGAGACAGAGCTTTGCAACAGCAATCGAATCATATGCATACAAGCAATTCACATTTCCTGTACAGTACTAACAGAACTTACACTTGTACGTTCTTAGTTGTAGATATTTGACTTACATCTTTACTGCAATGAGTGATCACATGACCATTTATGAATGTTTGCACAAATGCAGCTCTGTCTTCTCTTTGTATTGTGTTCATTCTTCCCATATATCTGCTGTAATCTCAGTTTATAGTGAATTTTGTATCATTTTCTTTTAAACGTATGATAAAAATACATGACAGTGTAAAACAGTTTTCAGCAAAGACGGGGAGTTTGGTTATTTTGGGCAAAATAATAAATGTGTTCTGTTTTGTTTTATTTAAAAGCTTACTGAAGTTAGTTCCAAGCTTTGTAAGTGAATATTCACTGACACACCCACTGCAGTGAAGGTTGTCTGGATTGTTGCTGTGTTTTCTTCTCTCTCATACACTAATCATTCACAGCTGCAGGCCATGATCACCTAATAATGGTGTAGAGCCTGCACTATGTTTACATCAGCGACACAAAGGCAAAAGTTTGATATTCAGCAGTTGTAATGAGTTCACACCTTATTTGCATCTTCACTGTGCTCACAGGCCTGAATCTACACCATAGGAAAGTAACTGTGTAGTTTGGGAGCTTGACGGTAAGGAGACTTGTTTGTGTATTTGGACAACACATAGGTTTGTTTTTCCTTTGTAGGAGATTTTTTCAGTAGAGAAGGCTTATAATTTGACTAAGATATGCTTGTATTATTCAGGTACATTCTAAATTTTGAAAAATGTTACAAATGTATTTATGTACTCTGCCGAAAATGGAACTTTTATTTGCATGCACTTCTTAATCTTCACTGTTAGCATAGGCATTTTTGGCAGGCATTTACATTTCTGAGATAGACAGGTTATACTTTCAGCACAACTATTCTTTCTAAAATGTGATTTTACAATATTCTATGTTATTGGAGAGAAATGTGTGTGTCACTGACACTGGTGTTGTGCTACTGAGATGACCCAGTGCAACCTCCATGGGAGTGGTGGTCACAATAAAACGTGACTGTCATTCATAAATTGACTTTTCTGTTGTAAATGTGTACACATCCTGATAATTGTATGGAAAGCATATATAGACTGAATTATGTGGTATTACTTGGTTTGTACAAATCTTCATTTGTTTTGTGTTTTGGGGGTAGGGGAGGCACCTATCCTTTTGTGTTCCAAGAATCCAAAGTGTGTTTCAAGTGCTTTTTTGTTCAAAATGTGTAGGCATTTAGATATTTCAATGGGCAACATAATGCTTTAGTTATGTTGGCCTTATATCTGTGGCCTTATCTTTTCTGATACGACTCAAGGCCTGCAAAAACTAGAAGCACTATAAAATAAAGTGTAAAGTTAACCGGCACCACAACACTCAATACTTAAACAGCAGGAAATTTAATATAGCTTGCGAGTACTAGACTTTCACCAATACAGGCAAATAGTCAGATGACACTAATGCAGGCTTCTTTAACAGTGCTACTGGCTTCATGCTAGTAATTTGATACAAAGAAGCAAGGAAAGTTATCTATTTTTGCTCTTATGCAGTTTCTTAAACTGAGGGTTGGGAGGGTTGGGAGGGTGGCCCTAATGGTTAAGGTGTTTGCCTTACAAACACAAGGTGCAGGGTTTGAGTCTCACAAGGGATAATTGGCTAGGCTTACAGTGGCTCGCAAGGGCAGTTAGCCTAGTACTAACCTATGAACCTAAACTTATACAGATTATATATGTGGCCTTGTCTTTTTTGATATGATTCAAGGCCTGCAAAAACTTCAAACACTGTTGGTGACTCATTGCTGGTAATTTTCTCTCCCACCCTCCCATTCCTTGATTTGCGTTTTAAACTTGGCAATTTTTATCTTGTCCACCCTCACATCAAATTGAGCTTTGCAAACTCCTTCTTTCTATACTGCTGTTGATATCGTGAAGTATTTATTTGCCTTTCCTTGTGCTTATTTTGAAAAAGAAGTGCATTTTGATTCTCATTTGTTCTACTGATTTACTTGGTCTAAATTCATTATCTAACTAGCTCTTGAAAATAACGTAGTGTATTTGTACACTCTAGCAAGCTCTTTACTGTGTTTATATATCTGGAGGACTGAGGATTTTCCATCTAGAGCCAGTGGATTGTAACCTGATCTGCATAGGTTGGAGAAACACACTAGAGATTCCTGCATGCAGTTGTTTTATTGACCAGAGGACTTATTAATTAGCTTATCTTTCTTTTAGTGCCCAATTGAGTAGATCTTGGCTCATTTTCACAAGCAGAAGTACTTTAATTGAATAATCATAATTTTATAAACTGTTTAAAGTACACTGCTGTTGATATCTTGGATTACTTCCTGCCTCTCCTTGTGCCTTCTCTAAAGTTTAAGTTTGTTTGTGGTAGCATTGTACTTTGGACACTCTTTTACATTAGGAGGACTGGGATTATTCATATAACTGGGATTATTCATATAACAGCTGTAGGTGTTTGCCTAGTCTCTCTGAGCTGGGTAGCACACAAAAGGGCTCTAAGTGTAGTCATTGTACTGGCCAGAGGGTTCAGTAGTCAGTTTTCTGTATTTCCAGTGCTGGTATAAATTTGGCATCTTTGGACGAAGCTACTCACCATGCCAGTGGCCTGTACAGATATAATAATCTAGAAACAAATTTTGCCCATACAGCAGTACCCTATAAAGCAGTAAGTACAGAGTAAATACCTTTCACACTGATAAACTAGACCAGCTAGTTGAGCATCAGGTGGCAATACTGCTAAATTCAGTATTTTATAGCCTAGTCCAACCCCCTCCCAAGAAAGCACCTTTAAAAGCCTTCGATTAACTCCTATATGCCACATTGTTCTAGCTCACCAATTAGAGGACCAGACAACATGGATATGCAACTTTTTAATTTCTCTGCAGAAGTACAAGCTAAAACTAAAGGTCTGTGGCTGACAAAGTTTACTGATGACTGCAAACTGTGAGTGGTCATAGAGTCTCCAAATGATGTCAACATCCTGCAAGAGGGTCTTACACAAACAAATGACTGGCCTTAAACTCAATCCAAAAAAATGTATTATCATCCCTTTTGGTAAGAATGATGTTCCTGCTAACTATCACATCAATAGCAACACCCTAAGTACGCAGTCTGTAGTGAAAGACCTGGGCATGTTGACCGCAACCTTATCTTTGATCACCATGTCTCCACAGTGGTAAGAAGGGCATTCTATATTGCTCATCTCTTTAATAAAGACATTGCCTCTAGAAGAAAAAAAGTTGTTATAAGCTCCCTGTGCTCTTTCCTCATCAGGCCAATAACTGAGTACAATGCCCTTTTTGGTATGTACCTTTCCTAATGCCTGCAGTAATTGGAGAGACCACAAAGGTTCCTAACAAGGAAAATTCACAGTCTTCAGCATCTGTCCTATGAGAATCATCTGAAATCACTGTCACTTTATTCTGTTTTGTACAAACTACTCAGAGGCAATATCTGCCTTGCATATAAGGCAATCTTTGACCCTGCTTTATTGGAAATGCTGCATATCCATAAATCAAACGGTACATGATTTACTCAGTCTAATGGCCTTAACTTGGTATGTGACATTAATAGAACTTGCTGGAGAGACCGATTTGTCTCCTAGAGGTTACCACACCTTTGGAACAGACTCCCACTTCATGTTAAGGAGCGCACCTCATTGGCCGCCTTCAAATGCAGTCTAGACGATTGGATGGGTAACCATAAATTCACCCCAGGGGTTCTACCTATGTTCCTCTTGGACGGGGGTGATAGGTGCTGATCGTGGAAATAAGGGTAAAACTTGGCTAGGCTTGTAAGGCTTTAGGGTCATTAGCCTAGTAACATTTTATGATCTTATGATCCTATGTTGGGAGGCCTGAATAGGTTCATAGCTTCATAGGCTCATAGGAGGTTACTAGGCTAATGGCGCTAGGGCATTTACAAGACTAGCCATGTAAAAACACAAGTATCCTTATTGAGCATGATTAGATGGTTGTTGTTAGCAGAGCAATGTTTGTAATCAGCATCAACTGCACCTGTCCATGAGGGACATAGGTGCCACCCCAGTTGTGAATTTACAAGCACCCATCCATTTGAGTAGGTTGCACTTGAATAGGGTCATTGAAGAGCACTGCTTCACATGCAGTGGGAGCCTATTACAGAGGAATGGTAATCACTGGGAGCTATATCTGTCTCCCTAGCATCTTCTGTTTATGTCACAGACTAGGTCGAGATCCCTTGAGCAAGTTATTCTTGTTCCATTTGATTTGCAGATGTTTAGCATTTTCAGTAGGCCAGAGTCTGAAATTGCTTGGTACGCTAGGCATAGGTCACCTCTCAGCAGCCTGCATGATACTGAGAACAGTGACAAGTTTTTCAGACTTTCCATGTATGCCATGTTTTGGAGGCACTGGATTCTGCCGGTTACAAACCTTTGTGTTTTCTCCAGTTGCTACAGGTGTCTGGTGAGGTACAGACAAAAAGGAGCATTGTACTCAATTAGTGGTCTGATAAGGGTCAAGTATAGTGCAGCTATGACCTACCTGGTCTTGGAGGTTATGCCCTTATTTATGAGGTGCGCAATGTAGAATGTGTGTCTCATCACTATGGACACATTGCAATTGAAGTGTAGATTGCTAACAACATGTGTTTCCAAGTCTTGCAACACTGTCTTTGTGCTTACAGGGGTGCTATGTATATCATGATTAGCAGGAGTAGTTCTTTGCCAAAGGGGACAACGAGGCATTTTTTGTTTTAATGTTCAGTCTGTGAGTTTAGCACCAGTCATTTGTCTGTGTCAGCCTTTTATGTAATATGGTAACATCACTGGGGGACTCTATATGAGTGCGCCCAGTTGACAGTCATCTGCAAACTTGATAAGCCACAGGCCATCTACCTTTGCCTAGACTTCAGAAAAATAGTTTCCAAACAGAAAAAAAAACATAGAGGCCAAAAAGTGAAGGGATCAATTGCCTTTTCTGCTACTTATGCTTGTTCTGTGTGATTATATTTTATGACCAGATTATAGGAGTTAAAATGGGGTAGACAGGAAAATGGTGAAATGGGGAGTAAACAGAGGGAAGAACAAAGTGAAAGCAGTACAGGAATGTGTAGGAGGGTCATAAGAAAGAACCACAGCTCTCTATTTCTTCAACAGTACATATCAGATATACAGAATACTAGCTGAATTTGGACTGTCACCTCCAGAGAGAGGGGTGACAATAATGTAATCATGTTGTATAGCCAATTGGAGACACATGCGTGAAATGGAAACTATTTAATGGATGACTTTTTTTGTGGGACATGTGCCCAATTTTTGTTTTTAATTCAGTAAGACAGGATTGCTGTTAAAAATGACTTTTTTTTGTGGGACATGTGCCCAATTTTTGTTTTTAATTTAGTAAGACAGGACTGCTGTTAAAAGGGATGTAGGTATGTCTGGGTCAAGTAAGTTAGGTGAGGATGGAAATTCAAACGAACAAGACAAGAGACAGGGACAGTAAGGGAAACAAAAGGTTGGAGGACACCATGACTGGGATGAGGAAGGGGACAACACAGACTCAAGCCCATCAAGCTTGGAGGCAGTGATAACTGAGTCTTCACCCACTGGACTGTCATCACTGTCCCCTTACTCCACTGTCAGCTGGAGTACTTGATGTCTCTACCTCCTATAGACCATGAGAGAGAGCAGCCTATCCATTTGGTGTAGGTATGCACCAATGGTGCAGTGCACAAAACTATGCACCAGCCCTGGCATCTCCCGGTGGGTGATGAAATCACCACCTCCACCACTACTCCCATAGGATACCACTGCACCAGCTTCTAGGTCAGTACTACTTGTGGGCACAGGTAGTGCAGGGGCAGCAGAGGCAGTGCTGGCAGGTTGGCTCCCAGACATGCTAGGGCATCAATGCTGGAGCTGGTGGAGGGGTCCAGGCTGATCCACAGGGGCTGGCCTACGTTGCTGTGCTGTGCAGCATTTAGTGATGTGGTACACATGGATGACATGGAGATATTTTGGTGACACATAATAGAAAATAAAAAAAGTGATAAGGGTTGAGTGAGAGAAAAAAAAGAGATAACATTAGCATCATCATATGTGACATGCATTGCATTAACACACTTATACAACTCTTTTATCTGAAGTATTACATTTAAGTATATGTCCTAACAGATGTACACTATACTACAGACTGTGGAAAGTAATCCTTGAAATGTGCATACATTGCAAGTATGCATGCACCAGTTATACAGATTACAGTCTACAGCAGAGCATTTGTGCCACTGGTAGAGTTTTTAATTTAATGTAAATATTATTAAAGAAATAACAGTAATGTATAGTTGTGAATAATAGTATTTGAACCCACAATCTCTAACTACAATCTAATATTTGACTCCTACAATTGATTTGTGCTACAGACTAATACATGCATACTTGCTTTTACAGTTGGGATATGCATGCTGAATTTGATAGAACTGTATAAAAGACCCAAAAAGCTATCTTTATTTTTTAAAGCTACAATAACACTTCTCTTCTGCTGCATACATACCATTTGCTTTCCTCAGTCTCTCCAGCTGAGCAACATGAGCCTGTCAAACTCTATGTCGGCATTAGCTGGGGAAAAGAACAGAAGAGCATTATGTATACAAGTCTTGCCTGTATTTAGCTTTCTAAGTATTACAAGTGCTGTCTTATTAGGAAGGTTAATCTGACACTTTTATTTTTTTTCAAACACCTTTATTGAATTATAACTTGTGACAAAGGCAAATTTACATTCATATAAAAGTAATCAAACTATATTAACATAACAAACATTATACTTCACATATATAGCTATATATCATATAACCTAAGCAATATTATATAAATTATTCAATTCCTGCCTTTTTTAAACAAGAAACATCTTTATTAAACCATAACTTACTGCATAAGCAATCATAGTTTATATAAATGAAAACAAAACATACCTACACAATCCTAGTCACAAGCATTTTACATCACAAACCATACTGACACACTCCCAATTGCAGACATTATACATCACTTAAAATCTACCCTATCTTTCACACTCAAACATTACTGGCCTTAGTGTGAAGGGTGTCAACTGATGTAGCTTGGAAATATATACTGGAAACTGAAAGGTTACTATTAGGTGATTTGAGTTTGCAGACATGCATTGGGGCATAAATGTGATGATCTGACACATTTGTTTTTGCCTTTACACACTGAGTAAAATTGATTTTTATACCATGGGATTCATACTTAGGAATAAGGGACAACACATTTTCTTCCACAGCATTGATTTTCCATCTTTGCCACAGAAGAAGTGCTGTCAGGAATCATGCACAAATACAGGTGACAGTTTGAGCTGTTACACATATTTGTGTGTGACCTAGCAAGTTTATTGGATACAAATCCACTTGTGTATGTGTCTTATGTAACTCTGAAGCCCATGCAATTCCAGATAGCAGAATTATACTTACAGAAATATAGTAGACAGTATACCCACAGTCATACATCTGAAAACACAATAATAGTGTCTCATCCCTCATTCATATAATTCATATCATCTCCTCTATCTAAACTGTTATAAGTTAGAGTGAATATAATCGGAAGTGGAACAACAATAAAAGTGCATGGAATATCCTGTATTAGAACACAGGATCAAAGCTATGGCAGTCCTACACTTACACCTGTTGCCGTAAGAATGTTGCAAGGAACCTTGCTAACTGTTGAACAATACTGCTAAGTGCAGTTGTGCAATTGAAAACAAAATTGCAACAATGTATTGTTTTTGACCTTTACCCTTTAACAGGCACCCTGTTTGCAGGTGTTCTGCAAGTGTTCTGTCTGCTTCCTGGGTGCGCCACTAGTCCATTTTGCACACTGTCTCACTGAGCACAGCCAAAGCTGACATTCATTTTTCTCAGTTTCCAGTGTTTTTTTTCTAAGCTGCAAAGCTACGCTTCATGTAAACACTGGCCCAAAAAAAGAGGGAAATGTAGTTGCAATGAGAAAAAACAATCTATGACATACGCACTACAGAATGTAAGTGTACATGAAATATTTTATTCTTACATAGGTCTGGATTTGAACTCTCACTCCAATGAACCTTCAGAACATAGTAAGGATTCCTTATCCCTGTTTACCACACAAACACCATTATAGCAAGGAACTGAAATCATTCTGTATACAACCAACTGTAACAGCATCTACAGTAATAGTTACAGTTACAAAGACATGCATCTGGAGTGTTTCTCCATTGGTCTCCGCTGACAATTTACTTCGTTCCAAGTCAGACTTTCCACTTAAACAAATGTTAAATAAATACATAAAATAATATGAAACTATATAAGAGTTATTTGTACATTTATTAGTTCTGGATGTAGTGCACTGAGTGATCACACAACCAGTTATGTACTGCTTGCAAATATGCAAGTCTGTCTTACCTCTCTGTGTTTTTTTGCTCATTCTTCTCTTATCTGGCTACTAATCTGAGACATGCAGTCTGTAAGCCATTCTACATAATTGTTCATAAAATGTGAGGATATTAAATGGCAAAAATATAATATGCAGTTGCCAACAAATGAAGGGGAGGTTGGATGTTAATGAATAGAACCTGAGAATTGTGTACTGCATGCTTACATTTCCAAACTTGACAAAAATTACATCTAATGATGCTAACATATGGCAACAGGGTCTCACAGTGCCAAAGTCATGACCTCAAGCTAAACGCAAAAAAAGTATCAACATACCATTTGGCACTTACTGATTACCACATCAACTTTAACTCCCTAAGCACACAACCTGTGGGGAGAGACCTGGGTACTCAGGTTGATTACAATCATGCATTCGACCATCAAACAGCAACAGCAGTCAGAAAAGCCTTTTACTTGGCTCGTCTCATAAGTAAAGGTATTGAACCCAGAAAAAAGGAGTTTATAGCCTCTCTATACTCCTCCCTCATTAGGCCAATAATTGAGTATAATGCTCAGTTTGGTATGCACCTCTCCAAATATCTGCACCAACTGGAAAGGCCACAGAAATACCTCACAAAGAGAATCCATGACCTCCAAAACCTGGCTATGTAGACAGGCTCAAATCACTGTCACTCTGCTTGGCATCATACAGATTGCTCAGAGGTGATCTGTCTCTCATCTACAAGGCAATTTCGGACGATGCCTTACTAGAGATGCTCCATATGCATAAGTCTAATTCCTCGCGTATTACCCACTCGAAAGGCCTGAATCTAATATGCAACATCAATAAAACTTGCTAGGAGACAGTTTTGTCTCCCAGAGGCTGCCCCATCTCTGGAATAGACTTCCCATACACGTCAAACAGAGTACCTCCATGACCCTTTTCAAGTGCAACCTTGATGAGTGGATGGGAAAGCACAAATTTATCCTAAGGGTTCAACCTGTGTGTCTCACTGACAGGGGTGACAGGTGCTGACTGGGGTTTCTTTTTGGAAATAAACTCTTAGTAAGGCTTGTAAGGGCCCCAAGGTCATTAGCTTAGTAACCTCATATGATCCCATGATCCTAACACTTTGTAAGTCTAACCTGACACATCCACTGGATGTAGGGCAGTCTGCATTGCTGCTGTGTTTCCTTCTCCTTACCGGTAATTATTAACAGTTGCAATCCATTAAAAACAAACACTGAGGGAGTGCCTGCACTATGTTTACATCTGCAACACTGAGCCAAGTATCTGGAGTCAGCAATTTTAGTGAGTTCACATCTCATTTGCATCTTCACCATGCTGATAGCCCTGAATCTACACCATAAAAAGGCAATAGTGTAGCTAGGGAAACTGAAGGTGAGGAGACTTGTTTATGTGGAGAACACAGAAAAGAGGTTATTACTTTGGAATGCATCTGCACAGAAGATTATTGAACTTGAGAAGGCATGCTTGCATTTTGTCAGCTATATACTGCATATGCTGAAAAATAATTAATATATATATATATATATATATATATATATATATATATATATACTTTTTTTATTAGCAAAGGCTACACTTTTATCTTTATGCAATTAGTTAGAAGTGTACTGATGGCATGGGCATGTTTGTCAGGGTGTTTCACAGGTATACACGACTAGCAATACTATAAAATGGAATGCTCTGTGTTAAATTTGTAGACATGTTTCAGGGGCAGTTCATTTGATAGCACTTTTAACACTTCAAAGATGGTTTGTTAGCAAAATGTGTAATTTTTCTGTTCTTTTGGGGGTGGGGGAGCAAACCACCCTTCACTGATACTGAGAATCAGGTCATTGTGAAAGCTTTAAGGTGACATGGTGCCTTCCTTCTTGAGAGGGGACATGGAGATATGTCAGGCAAAATGCAAATTTGGCAGCTGATAGTTGCAGATATTAATGCAGTAGGTGATCACAGCAGGACTTATGATCAGGTGCACCATAGAACCACTGACATGATCTCATCAGCTTGGAGGAGAGCAGCTGCAGTGGTCCGTTATTGGGTGGGTACTGGGGGAGGCCTGCTACAGAGCCAACACTAACAGCAAACAAAGAGTTCCTGTCCACTGTCAGGGATCCAAACAGCTCCCAGAGAAGTGTAGAACAACAAGTCCTTGATATTGGTGCTACTGTTTTAGGGACAGCAAACATGTCCCAGGAGGAGCTTCAAGGTAGTCTTTTGTATCTGATTTCTTAAATACTGTTGTATAGTAAAACAATTTAAATCAATATGTTAGTTCTGTTTCAAAATAATTTTTTTTCTTGGGGGGATTGAAGATTGCTACAGTTAACAACACATTCTGATTGATTACACATGGGTTAGATTGGACTTGTCATCCAAGTTCTTTTTGAAAGTATAGTTAATGGACATATAAAGGGGAAAATCATTACCCCCTGTGTTACTGTTAATTGTGATGATGTTGTCCTTAACTTTTGCTTAACGTCTTGCAGGATCACCTGGCACAAGGAACATAACATCATCTGCACATAGTAAGCCAAACATTTTTATGTCAGTACTGATGAGCAATTCAAAGAAATATTTTAGTGTGTGATTTTGATGTCAGGACCATTGTGTTTATTGCTGTATTGCTTAATAGTGGCAACACTGTTATTTTGTTAGCATTTTTTGGACTATAGTAGTGTAGGTGTTAATTGTTCCTGTGTTTGTTGCTTATTATCACAGGGGATCCTGACAGTGGAAGTGTGAAAATTCTACCACCTGATGTCAAAGTATCATCAAACTCTGATTATGATGATGCCCAAACAGAGGCATAATCAGGGGATGGAAAGGTTGAATCTGACACTGAGGTTTTCATACAGCCATTCCCTGAAAATCCATCAGACACAGCCAGCAGGCCTATGCCTACCAATTCCAGTGAGCCCTCAGATATTGGACAAGTGGAGGGCAAGACAATCGATCAGGGAAGTGTGGTTACTGCTGTTTCAGTGCCTGTTGACTCTGGCCATAGCCAAAGTGTGGACGAGGTGCCATGGAAGAGAGTTGTTAGGGGTGCTTGATGGAGGCCTGCTGTCCATCCTGTACCTGACCCATGTGTCTCTTCCCATGTCAATCAACAAATGTTTAGAGCTGTCATGGAGACACAATCATGTTCCCATAGATCATTCAGATAAATGCTTAGGGTTGTAGATGTGGCACAGGCTGACATATGTGCGGATTACAACATGTTGCCAATTCAATGGAGCAGATGAATGACACATTGCAACAAGTGGTGTCTGTGATGGAAAGTCTGCTGGAAGGGTGCTGGATTCCTGGGTCTATTTTAGTTCACCAAAAGCTTTTTCAGTGAACACCTCATCATCAACCTCTCTTCAGTGAAAATCGCTTCTGCAATTTGCTGAATTTACCAAGGGCAAGGAAATGCTTGTGCCGCAGCACAATGGACCAACATTTGACTAAATCAAACTCACCCAATTGGGGGGGGGATTCACCCCCACACCCTCTCTAACTATATATTTAAATAGCAATCACACATTTAAATAGCACTCACACATTTAAATAACAATCAAGCATCAATCCTTCCTAATAGAGACAAAGTATATTTCCTAATACTGAATATGAATATAAGAAGTGTTAACAATAAGGTGCCCAAACTGCATGCAAGCATCTCCCTTTACTCCCCCGTCATTGTACTTCTCACTGAAACCTGGTTAAATTCTAACACCAACAGTAACAAAATACTACCACCAGGATATAATGTCATATGATCAGACAGAATAAATAAAAAAGGTGGAGGTGTAGCCCTACTCTTTAAAAAACATTTCTCAATACAAACACTTGCTGAAATAACTCTAAACCTTAACAATGCTGAAATAGTATTTGCCAAACTAAGCATCAACCCCAAGAAACATATATACATTATTGGTATCTCTATGACAGCAAACTTAGATTCAATATTCACATCTCCCAAATTGTAAAAAAAAGTACATAAAAAGTGTAGCACATTATATGGGAACAAACATTACTTCACTAAAAATACCAAGGTTGCCATTGCCCAAACTCATTTAATCTCAACACTTTTATATGCAGTCCCCATACTTGCAAACTTAAATAAATTTGAGATACAAAAACTCGAATCCTGTTACAATAAAATTGCCAGATATGCTACACGCTTAACAGCTGGATCTCACTACTGTCTTGCACTCAAGCAACTCAGCTGGCTAGAGCTCCCCAACTCCTTCACTACATGCAGCTAACAATGGCACATAAAATCCTCTTTAGCTCTGAGAAAACACCTGCCCTACAAACACTTCTTCAACCTTATCCCACTAACAGGCCATTATGCTCCACCAACAAACATCATATAAAAGTTTATTCATCCAAAAATCAAGCAGGTGATTCTCTCTTCGCAAAGTACATAGGAAAAGTCTGGAATGAACTGCCAGAAAATATTACTCCCACTACTTCCTTAGTTCTATTCAAAACAACTCTAAAAAGCCACCTCTTGAACAAATGGCTATGTCCTTGCTCTACCCCTGACTAACTCCCACCTCTGACTCTGATACCCACCTCTCTCTCTAGCCTTGCCACTTCCTCATGCATAGGTCTTGCTAGCCTCACACAATATATTCTACCTACTACTTGCTTACCAGCAGCTCTCTGTCCTAATTCAGGTATTAGGAAGAAATATCTCTGTCCTCAAAGAAGCTATTTATATTCTGTAACACTGAATGTTCATTTGAACTTTTGAATGCCCATTGTTTTATTCATTTAAAACTTTGGAATGTACATTTTTTTATAATACTGTAATGTTATATATTTTGTATATACTGTTTGTATATATGTACCATTGAATACCTAGAGATACATAGCATTGTATTTTTGTTTTATACTTCACTGTTACATTTCTTGTCTAAATAGTTACTAATACCTGGAACTATACATTTCTACTGTTTATGTTACACTGTTTGTTCTTTTTGGAGCTTTTCTCCCCAGCCATCCACTGAATAAGGACATGTGTCCAGTTCGACTTTCCTGGTAAACAAATGTAAAATAAATAAATAAATAAAAATATACCAACTCTGAGATCACACTACAGTGGAGAAAAGGGCAAAGTTATGTAGTTGGCCAACTACTTCTTTGCCCTTGATAAATTCAGCGAATCGCAGAAGTTATTTTCACTGCATAGGGGTTGATGATTAGGTGTTCACTGAAAAAAACTTTACGTGAACTAATATAGACCCAGGATGCCATCCCCCTCCCAGCAGACTTTACATCATAGATGCATAACACCTAAACACCTTTTTGGTAAGTATACAGAAAATCCTTTTATGGTCCATAGCTATTGTTATATGCACTGACTAAGGTTTAATGACTAACAAGCCCACCTTTATGTGTCCCCTTCCTCTCCTCGTTATTTTTTCAGGTGATGCAAGGTGCACAGTCACGCCTTGGCTAATGACACCAGTCCATAACCCATGGTGAGCTGTAGACGAGCACTAAAACAACACACTGCCTCACAAAGGTACTCACTGAATGAGGTTTCAGTCTGTTTAAAGCTTATTTCCTCTGCCTGGACTAGTCTTCAGTATAACCTTAGTACTGCGAGCAGAATGTTTACTTTGAGCAGAATGTTTACTGCTTGCTGTACTCTGCATAACATGATTATTTATCAGTCCAGTGCAACATTGTCACACCCAGTGACTGAAGAAACACCCAGAGCTAGTGCAGTTCCCTCTATAGTTTGCTGCAAGAGTGAAGATAATGACTGTGCCCAGCTGATGGCAGCATAACAGCACCCCCCCAGGCAGGTTTGTACCTAGTACACTGCAGTGCTGCAGTGCTGGTGAAGCAGTGGCATCTAGTCTACAACTAAAGGTGATAGCATTCACCACTCCATTGCAGTGTAAAGTCACAAAGATAAAACTTGGTGTTAACTGTGCTACCTGTGGCCTATACTGAGTCTTACATGGTTGACTCACACTGTGCATCATACTTTCCTCCACATGCATACAAACATGAATTGTTGATATGATCACCGCCATCATCATTAACATAATGGTCAGTGGTCAGAGGCACATGTGCTAGATATTCTTGCAGGGGTGAGTTTTTGTTTTTAAACTGGACAAGCTTGTGAAGTAGAGCATATGACCACACAGTAGCCTTTTTCAGAAATCCAGTCGTAATAAGTAAAGATGTGTTGATGTCCAAATGTAGTTGTTATCAATTTTTTCACTTCTTTTCAGTCTCTATTGACAGCATGTTTTACAGTTTTTAACCCTTCCATGTAAATGCAAATGGTTCCATTCCTCTTCACAGATATCATGTACTGGGATAAGTTTGTCTCAGGTATGTTTTTTGCCGGTGTAGCTTCTCTTGACAACTTTATTGGCTCACCTGTGAGAAGTGTCTCTATCAGAATAAGTGAAACTGTATGTGCCTGATATATTGGAATTGTGACATACATAATTTCCCCTAATGAGAGCATTGAGAATGGTCCTATATATTGGCAGACTTATTATATTTTAGTGATGTTCTTGAAAGTGACAGGCTCATGCTGTGCAACCTTGATGTTGAATATGTGGTCCTATTAGATAATGTGGCAGTCCAATGACACAGAAATGCCTGTGTTATTTAGAAATTTCCATCCATGGATGCTTCACTTTCTTTGTGCATCCATAGTGCATGTCTGACATGGCCACCATGCATGCATATAGACCGGCCCTCTGCCATATTCACCAGTGTCACTGACTGGTTTCTGGTAAGTCCTCACTAGTGTGTGGACAGAAGCTGACATGGATTTCATGGGAGAAACCATGGTCCACAACAGGATTACAGTGGCATCATTCCTTGCTCTCCTCTACTCCTATGTACTGTTCAATATCCTCCTGTATAACTTGCAGCACTCAGCATGACTTTCAGTGGCAGTAAACGGTGCCTGAACAATTTTACATCTTTGTTGCTGTGTGAACAATGCCTTACATAACTGTGGAGCCAAATATGACTGATTGCTTTCAGCTGGCACCTACGTGGACAGACTGCACAGTGGGTGATTGAACCTCTGACATGTCATGTCTTCCTCTAGAGGTTCAACATGTGTACTGGAAAGAGTTGTTGGGCTACGAGAAGATTCAATCTCTTCTGTCAATGGCATTCACCTATGGCACACTTTATGTGATGCTGTCTCTCCATTTCTAACATTAGCAACCTGTTTGAGGGGAGCTTGCCCTGTCAAAACATGTTTTGATTGTGTGCCACTATCCTTAGCTTATGCAATGAGTAAAGGAGTAATGACACCATTGTTGGCAGTAATTCGGCGGCCATTATTTTTATGTATATTAGTATTTTGATATAACAAACTTATGTAAAAATATGTCTTTACTTAAGTGGTTATTTTAGTGGCATATATTTTTAAATACACTTGTATTAGCCAATTAATGAACAGCTAATGAAATGTTCTTTTATAGTATTCAAATTGATTTTGTCTTACTGAATATACATTCTGATGAAGTCTCTAGGAGAGGCGAAAGCGCTTAATGTTTGGAGCATTTATAATCAAGGAAGAATCGTTCAGCAGCCTGGGTGCTTTTTTATTTTTTTATTTTTTTTATTTGTTGATTGTTGCTTTATACACCTTTTGTGCTACTACATGCTGTTTAACACAGTGGGCTTCACTGTCTCTCTAGGTGATGCTCTTGTCAGTTCAGGACAATGCCAGACACTTGAAGGTGTTATTCACATTAATTTGCACATGTCCTCTCCTAAAGTCACTTATTTATAGCAGGAATACATTTGGTGTGTCACTGTTGTTTTGAAAATGCTTAGAAGTGCACAGCCTAGTCCAGACACATACATCATCTGTCCGTAACAAACTTGCTACTTTACCCTTAACTAATGTAGACAGTCCCACACTAGTGCTGACCACATGCTTGCCTGGAAGTACACCAGTGATATTCCCATTACAATCCCATCAATGCATACCTTTTCTAACAGTGCTATTCTTTTTGTTTTCCTTTTTTCAACACCTGAAGAAGGGCCACATAACAGGTGCATTCACCTAAGGAGACTGAAAATGTTGCCCCCCCACACACACACACCTGATAAGCATGTTTGCTTTAATTTCTATTATATAATTACAATCCCATCATTTGTAGCGCACTCAACCTTTTCTTTCCATTGTATCTCCTTCTGCAGGTGCAGAACGGCCTAAGTCACCTCCAGTGCTCCTCGGCCTTGTCAAGGAGCACTGGAGGTGACTTAGGCCGTTCAGTGCTCCTCGGCCTTGTCGCACCTCATGAGCACTCACTACATCTAGTACTTCACAGAGTTACTGAATCATGGAAAAGCAGTGTCTGTTTCCCAGCTGGTGATCTGAGGCATGCTCACATCAGTGGACATGATAATCAGTGTGTCAAGGAGGCAGTGCAGAGAGTGATAGAAAATGGTGAGGCCCACGGCACCTCCCCCTCCTTCAATGGATTCAAGCACTGCTGAACTATCAGGCTGTGGATATGGGGCCATCAGAGACTAGCTTCCAATAACACTGGTAGTTAACAGCCCATACTAATCCCTGGGCTGGTGAGATCAATCTCCATTGCCCAAGCCTCCCCATTGCTCATCATGAGGGCACCTACCTTTTTGTGTAATATTCACCCCTTCTACATCTCCACACTTCTTCCTGTCATCATTTGCCTACCCTCTGTTTGTCTAACTTGTGTATGAATTGTGAACCTAACCTATTGTGTGATTACCACCCTTGTCTGTCTCATCTATTATCCATTTATTCTTCCCCATCTTTCTCTATATATTGAAAATAAAGAGGATCTATCCCCCACCCAAACAACTGAGAACCTTTCTTTCCTACCTCCTTCAGCACAGCCCTCTCATGTCTGAACTCCCCTTTTTCCTCTTTTCCTATCCACTGCCATTCTATACTTACCAATAGAAAAAAATCGCTGTCCATTATTTGACACATGCAGAATAAGACTGTTGGCAAAGTGGGTATGACTACCAGTAAACACCACTAAGTTCAGAAATGCACAGTTTCTCACAATTAAATCTCATGAGATTAGCACATTGTGGTGCTTATTGGTGACCACTGTCAACCTGTGAAGATATAACTGAAACTAATAAGGATACACCAGATTTGCACATATGTGTATAACATATACACACAGGTAAGTATTCATGAATACCTGATGGCCTAATTTATACATTTTCTTCTCTGTACAATTTGCTTAGGTGGTGCTGTGCTTGGGCAGTGCTGTGCTTGGGCGGTGCTGTGTTTGGGTGGTGCTGTGTTTGGGTGGTACTGTGCTTGGGCGGTGCTGTGCTTGGGCAGTGCTGTGCTTGGGTGGTGCTGTGTTTGGGTGGTGTTGTGCTTGGGCAGTGCTGTGTCTGGGTGGTGCTGTACTTGGGTGGTGCTGTGCTTGGGCGGTGCTGTGCTTGGGCAGTGCTGTGCTTGGGTGGTGCAGTGCTTGGGCAGTGCTGTGCTTGGGTGGTGTTGTGCTTGGGCGGTGCTGTGCTTCAGTGGTGCTGTGCTTGGTGGTTGCTGTGCTTGGGTGGTGCTGTGCTGGTTTCATATATGTGAAAACCAAGGATGCTACTTCACATATTGGCAAAGTGACATACTTCACAAATTCACTTTTCATACTTCACTTCAGGACAGTGACTACCACACATGCACATACACATCCACACACATGCACAAACACACACACACACACACACACACACACACACACACACACACACATCTATATATATATATATATATATATATATATATATATATATATATATATATATATATATATATAAAATGAAGTCCACTAATAACTAATTTTTCCTGCTACTAAGTGAAATGTGTTGTGTGATATGATTCCCAGGATTCTAACTGAATGTTAATGGAGCAGTCTTAAGACGCACACATAGATGACCAAACTAGGCCATTAGTACCTCTTTCTGTATCAAAGAATTGAAGAAAAAACTTTAAGACCCTGTGTTCAGGAATACAGCTCTATCTCTTTGCACAAAAAGTCTGAACAAAGCCAAAAATAATGGGGCACAAGCTCCAAAATCAGGTCAGAGTTTATTTATTGCTCTTTTGCATTAGGTTATATTTTCTGAAAGAAATGAAGTCTGAAATTCAGATGCCTGTCATTATTTAGCGACTGCAAGCCTTACTGATTCACCAGAAAACCATAATATTTTGGCAAAGAAACCAAAACATATGACATAAAATCTGGATACTTTGTAAAATTCTGGAACATTTAGATGTATACATTTGGGTAAGACCTTATGACCTGCCAGCCAACTTGGTGAATTATACAAAATTCTTCTCAGCAGGCAGTTTATTTTACTATGCTTACAGCCAAGGAGTCTTTTGGGAATTTCAACTAAATGACTTACTGTTGGTTGTAAACAGTCTCTGTCCTTATTAATCAGATTTTCTTCACATACCAAAGATTAAAATATGAAATCATGTGTCCAATCAATTAGACCAATTTTAAGGGTTGGTAAGAAAATATTTTATTTGATAAAAAGGCTAATCTATTTAAGAAATTGGGATTACTTTGGTTTACTGTGGTTTTGATATGTGTCACACCATCTGCTATTGTTAATGTTGTTTTATATGCTTAGGTCTCTACAGCTGATGTTTGCTTTACCACCAGTTCTGTTTAGCTGACGTAGCTGAAAGAGGTGCTGGTTTGTTCATTCATAGCATGTTGGGCTAAAAAGAGATCTCTTCTGATGACCCTGTACAAACAGGCAATACTCTGGTATAGGGAAAGGGCTTTTAATGTAACAGTGTAGGTACTAAGACCGGGTTCCTATCGAGTGATCGAAAATTGTAAACGGTGAACACGTATTGAGCGAACCCGATTGGTCGAAAAGTTGAAACGTTGTGCGCGTAACACGGAAATCGCCGTAGGGAATATTTTCCCTTTACTTCAATGCAGTGCAATCTTGGAGTAGGAATAATTAAGTAGTGGGGGTGTGGGGGGTGCAGCCCCCCAGATGAGGGGTGCAGGGGGGCTTGCTCCCCTGCCTACAGTGTTTAGGTAAGTATAGTTGTTTATTTTTATTTTTTTATTATATTTTTGAAATTTCAAACATCACTCATATGGTGTCAACCATATGGTGTTCGATGTTTGAAACTTTCTAAAATATAATATAGACCCACTAAGACCCTACCTCTCAACCTCTCAACACAAGAAATCTGGACAAAGGATGACATAATGGGGGGGACAAAGGCCCAAAAATAGGGATACATTTTAAATATTGCTTGCTTAAACTTAGAAAGTTGATAGAATAACAGGATTTGTGTTAGCATGGATTTTGTGGAGGATATAAATTCTGAAACTCAAACGCATGTCATTATTTAGTGACTTTAATCCTTAGATCATCCCAGTGATTTGTAAAAAAAAACACAATTTTTATGAGGAACAGACCAAAAATATGAGTCAAAAATCTGGACATTCTGTAAATATCTGAGCAGTTGAGAGGTATGACTGAGACCTGAATCTTTTTCGTGAGGAAACAATGGGCCTAATAAGAGTAGAATAAAGTGTGAATATAACTTCTTGGGACCTTAAGTAGTTACCATGAGGGATAAGGATTTTCTAATCCTGAGAGACATGTGGTAGTAAAAGGACAGTTTATTATTAACTAAGGTTACTAAGTGCCTGATATCCATGTTAGATCTATGTGAAGACTATCATCATGGTATCCAGTAATGATACTGCTTAGCAAATGGAACTCAGCTGCATTTCTGGCATTGATGTAAACCTTGGCATTAGATGACTGTCAGTGTTGAAATGACACCCCAACCTCATGTGCAAAAATGCAAAAAAGGGGTTCTGGATGGATGGATCATAAGATTAATACACCAAGCATTTGGTCTGGCTCCTGCTGGAGAATTATAGTACCAGGATGGCATTTAATAACAGCTCCCCCAAAAGTTCATTATTATCAGCAAACTTTGTTAGCCATAGCCCCTTTATATCAACTTTTTCATCCCAAGAGGAACAGGTTCAGGACAAAGCCCTGTGGATCACTGTCTAGACTTCATTATTATCAGCAAACTTTGTTAGCCATAGCCCCTTTATATCAACTTTTTCATCCCAAGAGGAACAGGTTCAGGACAAAGCCCTGTGGATCACTGTCTAGACCACACTCATGATGTTAACAGCTTGGCTTTTACTCAGATAGCCAGTCACCCATCCACTACATTACATAATGGTTAATGTTGGGCTAGGAGAATTTGCCAATAATCTCAACATGAAGAAAGCTGTAGGACCAGGCAAGGTCCAGGTGGGCATTACGAACTGTATGGTCCTTACCTATGGCCTTAGTAACACTTTTTAGGAACTCAGGTTGAATAGGCATGGTCTACATTTTGTAAATCTGAGCTGATATGTATCAGTGAATATAAAGTCACTTACATGCATACCTCTCAACCCCTTAGCACAAAAAATCTGGACAAAGCCAGAAACAATGGCAGGACAAAGGCCCAAAAATAGAGACAGATTTTAAATATTGCTCCCATAAACTTAAAAAGTTGCTAGAATAACAGGTTTTTCATTATTATGTATTATCAGAAGGATATGAAGTCTGAATCTAAAATGTCTGGCATTATGTAGTATTATTTAATGACTTTAATCTTCAATGATTTTTCAGAAAACCACACATTTTATGAGGACCAGATCAAATATATAAGGCAAAATCTGGATATTTTGTGAAAATCTGGTCAGTTGAGATGTATGCGTACATCATTGTTTATTAGCTCAACTATAACACGTTTTAGAGCCTTGCAAAGAATACTAGTGAGACTAATAATCCTGTAATTTACAAGATCAGTAGACAAACTAAATCTGCAAGCCACCACAACATCTGTTTCCCCACCTCTGGAGTAAATCCCATGGAGGTACAGAAGCTGATGAGCTGATGGAGGGGTTTTGATAGACACAACTTAGCACGTCTGAACAGCCATAAAAGTATATTGTCAAGACCCATGGAGGTAGTATTTTTCATTAAAAAAAAATCAGAGATTGACTTGTTTCAGAGTGAATTTTAGAGGAGAGATGTGAGGAGGAATGGGGGTACAGAGGCAGAGTGGGATTAGTGAAGTTGGAAAATCGTTTGTCTGCCTAACTAATAGCAGTGCTCTTGGGGTTAGAGACAGTAGTACCATTTAAGAAAAGGTCAGTACATAATTGTTGGTTACTTCTAAGCTTCGTAATTTACCTGAGGGTTCCATTATGGTTGTCATTTGAATTAGTTTTTAACCTGCTATGGTCATAGTCAGTCTGGCGTATGCTACTGGTAAATTCAAGGGACTTGCTTATCATTTTTAAATCCCTTTCAGAATGATGAAAAGGACATCTTTCAGAGATGATGAATAGTTACTGTGGCTTTCCTATAGAGTTTGTTAATATGAGTGTTCCACCATATTGGTTTAATTTTAATACAGCTGACCAAGAGGAAGTAACCTTCAAAGGAGTAGGCAGATGGTACAGCTGCAGGATTTACTAGGGTGCTGTACCATTTGTGGTTTTCAGTAAGGTCAGCTAACAGTGAATACCCTGTTTTGGAGTTATCCATGAATCCAGAGAAGCTATTAAGGACCGTGAGGCAGGTTTACAGAAAGGTCACAATAAGATGGTCTTATTATGACTAGGGTGACATAACAAGCAGGGTGGTGCATTTGGGAAAAAAAAATGAGAGGACACCATCTAGAACAGTAGCACCTCTGGTGGGAAGACGGACAATTTGGTCAAGTATATTGCTATTTATAAAGTTCAGAAAACCCCAGAAATATATGTTACTCATAGTATACTTCTCTTGGTTTAGATGTGAGTAGCTGACATCACCCATAAGAATGGGGTTTGTTTCAAAGACTAAGATTTTTAATTAATTAAGATATTCTGAATGCCCTAAAGAGAGACATAGGTGTGGTTTTATAATTGGGTGTAAAAGGGCGGTTCATTTGCTCAGTATGACTTTAAAGTAGTTCCAGGTTTGCAGCAACTGCACCTTGGTATGAGATAATGGGTTTATGGATACATAAGGAAATTCTTCCACATTTAGCAGTGTTTATGGATAAATGAGAGTTGTACCATAGAACAGAGGCAAAACTATCACTATACTGGAGCTGTATTTCTGTAATTACATAATTGCTGATAACTCTGATGCTAAGGAAGGAATACCTTGTTTTCAGAAATGTTATTGTTTAGTCTTCTGCATTCATTAGTGATACTGTGCTAACATTCAGGTAGGAATTTGTTATCCTTGAATGTCTATCAGCTACACACTGTCTAAAAAGATACATTATGGGACTAGCAATCATCTTGACTAGTAAGCAAAAACCAAGGGACAATATGGATGACACTGAATATTAATGGTTTATGGAAACTAGAAAAATAGACACACCTTTTTTAAGCATCAACACAGTGTAACCAAATCTAGTGCTGACAAAGCGCCAGGGGCGGGGACTTTTGACTACTTCATCCCATGCAGACGCATGCACACTGCATTGCATATAATAACACCGATTCACTAACCAGATATTGAAGCCAATTTTTTTTTTCATTTTAATCATTATCCCTGGTAAAGAATAGGAGCAAGT
Organism: Protopterus annectens; assembly: GCF_019279795.1. NCBI lineage: Eukaryota > Metazoa > Chordata > Ceratodontiformes > Protopteridae > Protopterus > Protopterus annectens. The sequence goes on from NC_056744.1 coordinate 505,283,867, forward strand.
CTTTTGAGGTCTAGTTAATGCATTCTGTTGAGTCTAGAGCTGCAGGAAGGGTTTCATTTTGAAGTTGCCATCCACGCAGCAGGTGCAGATATTAGAAGGTATTCCGCAAGAGATATAAAGGTGATGAATTTATTTCAGTTTTGTTGATGGTTACTTAAGACTATTATTTTAAGTTTTCCTTCCACTACTTTTCTGGAAATAGATATTGCAGAAAATGCACTTTTTTTGGTCTTGTACAAATGTGAAACTAAAGGAATATCTCTTATGTAATACAGTATTGCAACAGTGATGCTGCTGATGATTTTTAGTGTTGATAATAGTGATGTTAGTACAGACACTCAGACTGGTAAGCCTCATGGATTTGGTTATTGTAAGATGCCTCTGTTTCAAAACAATAATTTCAGGGTCTTCTGTAAAAAAAAAAAAAAAAAAAAAAATTGTCTCCCTACTGGAATGTTGTGAGTCTCAACTGCTGACTCCCAACAAGCCAGAAACAAAACGGAGGAGAGCAGGGAATATTGAAAATTGCTCTTCTCCTTTAAACTTCTTTTTCTCAAGCCCCTACACCACCTAAAATGGGTCTATATTAGAATATCGAAAGATGTAAACACTGAATGTTTAAATGTCGAACTGTATTCATCGAAAGCTGAAAACAATGAACATACAGAACAGCGTATTTTTTCCTAGGGAAAAAATTTGCTGTTCCAAAACACATACACACAACACAAGCACACCAAACAAACAGCAATCCACACACATACACCTAAACTCTTACACCTAACCCCTACACTAAACTATACATACACCACTAACTATCCACTTACCTTAACCCAAACACTAACCCTAAGGTCCGTCACTATCGCACACTCACCCGCGCCCTAACCCTCACGTCCACACAATCGCACACTTACCTGACCTGCGCCCTAACCCTAACTCACCTAACCCACCCTAACCATCACATCCACATAATCGCACACCTACCTAACCCGCACCCTAACCTTAACTACCCTAATCCACACTGAATCGCACACTTACCTGAACCCAACCCGTAACTTTCCACCACAGTGCTGAAAATACCGAAGCAACAGAAATGGACAACCAAATTCTTTCCCTAGGAAAAAATTTGGTTTTCTGTTGCTTCGATATTTTCAGCTTTCGCTGAATACAGTTCGACATTTAAACATTCGGTGTTAACATCTATCGATATTCTAATATAGACCCACCTAAAAATATATATATACCAACTCCATGATCCCATACTTTGGGGAAATTGATATATTCAGAGAAACGTCAATCTCTGACTTGATATATGTGAGTCCGTATTTTCAGTCTCTCAGTCTCCACATCTCAGGATCCAGCAATATGGGTCTCGGGATTTCAAACAGTTTCCAAAAAAATATACCTTCCTTAAAGACAAATAGCATATTTCTCCCTCCTAAACTGAATATTATCACCTACACTGCTGGATATCTTTTTTGATTTTAGTTAAGGTCTACCTTTGTTCAACAAATGAGGGCACAAAAAAAACAGAAATATGGTCATTCTTAAAAGTTAAAACAAGGAAGTAAGACATTAGTATCCAACTTTTGCAAAATGATTACATGGGGGGATATGTAATAAATGGGAATTCTTAAAAATGTGCTTTACTATTCTTAGTGATATATCTGTATGTGGAATTTTCATTAATGGCAATTGGTTAGATTATTATAACAGCATTTTACATGATTATCTGAAGAGAGGAGTTGCATTAGGTGTTTCAGAAAAGCACAATGTTTTTCTTTTATGTAATAAAAATCCTACTCAGGCAGTCTTCTACTCTATACCCAAGATCCGTAAATGGTGGGTTAAACCCTCTTGGCTCTCTCATTATTTTGGTGTGGATGATTTTCTGTAACATGTTGGTTTACAAGCAACCTGTTCAGGAAGACAGATAATAAAGTGGATTCTTTTAGACACAAATCATGCGATTAGAAAATTTAAGACAATGGCCTAATATAATGAATATGTCTAGTTAAGACTTAGTGTTGCGGATTATCATTCATGCTACCCCATACATTAGGTCTTAAAACAGCAGTACATTACCTGTGTTATGATGCTTTCCCGTATTCTGTCACTTCTGCATATCTGTCTAATATATATTTATTTGCTTTTGAAGGAAAAATAATTATACAAGAGATATATTACATGGATTCATCTTTACTCCAGCATATGCTAACTTCTTTTTGGTCAGGTTTTAGAGGATATACATTCTTGGCTATAGGCCTTTTTTATAAACAAATTATGATTCTTGTCAAGTACATTAATGAAGTACATTTGCTATATAAGTGTGGCAATTTATAAGAAAGATACAGCTGACAACATTTGTTATTTGGTACAAGTTCTCATCCCACATTTAATGACTTCATTACTAATTAGTGACCAGTCTTTCACAACCACACAGAGGTGGTACCATCCACTTCACTCCTTTGACACAGAATCCTCTGAGAATGCATAATCTTAATGAAGTTTAATTTCAATTGAATTGTCTGTCAGTCATCATGAACAAGACAACAAGTACATCTAACAAATGAAGGACCTTACAAGTAAAACCATGTGAGTGGATTGAGTAGTAATCCATTCAACGGCCGCATCTACTGCAAGGGATAACATTTACCTTGGTACTTCATCACCCCCTGTTTCATCTCAAGTGAAAATTTAACCAATCTGGGAGTTACACTAAACTGAAGTGACTGAGGGCAACTTGATGAAGTAGAAAGGTTCCTCATTAATGTCAAGTCTGAACAGCAATATGAAGCAAAAATTAGCATGTGCCTTGTTTCATATGCTAGTCATTGTGTACCAGAATGTCACAAGACACAGCATTTATCTGTTCTTACAGTGAAGTCTCTAATTAGTAAAAGGTTATTTCCAAAAAATTCAACAGAGGATAAACATGTTATATACAACATTTCAGAAATGCATTTATTCCTTAGAAAAATGCTGAACAAATATGTGGTGTTTAATTCTTCTAAGATGGAACTTCTTTTTGATGTCTAAGATCCTGTATATTCTGATTTGCAGAAAATAATTAGCTTTGAGTCTGGCTACTTCCTGTCATTTGTATATCCTGCTCTAAATATGTTTAAAGGCCAGGAGTTAACATATAGCTTTCATGGATTTTATCTGAAAGGTATTATTAAATACTCAGAACATGTCAAGAGCATTAGTAAAGAATTCAACATGCTGCTTTATTCCATTGTCTGGATTTACACATCACAGATGCAATGTGGTATGTGATCTCATAATAACTTGTAACTTTTTTAACTCAGCTATGCCTTTTATACACACTACTATCTGTTAAATAGAAATGCGTAGCTGTTTCAGTAATATAATTACACACTGCCTAGTCGATTTACATGGACAGCAAAAAATATAATTTAATTTATGTATAGCAAAACTTCATCAAAGAGAGTATATGCAAATCAGCTGTTTTTGAATAAGAAATGGGTTTTCCCACATTTATCATTGTTAATATTTTAAGCTGTGTTTTTGTTCCTTTTGCATATGAAAAGTTGAATAGCTGTTTGCACATATTGTTATCAGGTTAGATGCAGAATATTACGTTACTTAATTTGATGTGGTCTAGGGAATAACCTGTTTGACAATTATTTCATAGGCTGTATAAGCATGATATGAAATAACATGACACATTCTTCAATGCTTCACCTTCAGGTTTACTTAATATAAACGACTACAAGAAAGACATATCAAGCTGGGGTCTTTATTGTGTAATACCTTAAATCTCCAGTAGTGAAGGCCTATTGGATAGATACAAGTGACACCTTAAGGACATGCCAGTATTTCAGCAGCATGGTTTCTGAATGCCCAAGACTTTTTAACTTGTACATTTTTAAGTCTTTAGTCATGCATTTTAAGCAGCCTTGTAGACTTACTCACATCAAAGAAAAGGGCTACCGAATAGCAGTACTGCAATTAATTTACATATTTTTGCTCTCTGAAATTTTGCATGAACACTGAGATTTCCGAACTTTTACCTGAATGCACTGAGATTTTTCTTAAATGCAATTTAATTTCAGTTTAATTGTTATTGCACTACTTTACTGCAGCAGAACTAAGATAATCATTATACTTTTCAGCTGAGCTGCACTGATAAAGAAGAATGTAGCACAAATATATTTAGCAAACCTAAATCATTTTAAAAGCAGCCAATGTACACATTAATAAAGACCTAGCTGTAACCAGTTTCTTGATAATACTTATCAAGACTATCATGCAAAATGTTATCATTCTGAGTATCTACAATGGAGTTATGTACAGATTGCAAAATGATTACCATTTAAATATATTAGTCTGGGAAAGGAGCATTTGAGAAATATGCCATTGAATGTTATTAAAATACACTGTAAAAGAAAAAAAGAAAGAAAGAAAGCTAGGTAAGACTAAAGTAAATAAGTATCAGAATGCTTCTTACCACAGCAAAGAGTTTGTTTGTCTTTTTGACTTTTCCTGGTTAGGGGTCGCCACAGCGGAACTCCGTTCTGCTAATGATTGGCAGTAGATTTTTATGGTGCCGAGTTGCCAGCCTGATGCCCAACCTTCAGTGAAGGCACGCCCATTAACACATGTCTTTTGGAGGCCACTCGACTGCAGGGAGGACATGCAGACTCCACACAGAAGGCACAACAGCCGAGATTCGAACAGGCAAACCTCTTGCTGTGAGGCAACAACACTACCGCTGTACCACTGCGGCTTAAAAGGGTATAACTGTTTAATTCTTGTCAAATCAGTTTTGTCTTCCTTCACCTTAACATGTTTGACTACATTTCCATTTTACAATAACTTTGTCAAGATTTTACAATATGCATCATATATTCAAGAAAACAAACAATACAACATAACACCACAAAAGCATATATTAGCAAATAAAAAGAAAATACATTAAACTAGACGATATGAATAAATGAAAAATATCAAACTATTTATAAGCTGTTTACATATGTGGACCATACCATATATAATATATAGTAGTTGGAAAAATAATAAAAAGAGGAAAGTAGATTACTAACAATGAGTACATGAAATTTTTATAAAAAATGAAGACTATGACTAGATTATCTTAATCTGTTTGGTACATACTACTATAAACTAGTAAAAAAGATAACTTGGCTAGTAATGCAGTTCCACAAATGGCGGCACTATTACAATATGAAGTAAAGTGACATAAAATGGATTTATTTTCAGAAACAGTCTAAGGGATAGTCTATTTTAAGCAAAGAATGGTTCCCTTCCACTGAATTTACTTGTAACATGCCTCTTAAATACTATTATACTTTGCTAACCATGTCGTTTGGACTTTGCATTACATCACAGATACACTGTTGTCATCCAAACATAATCCCCGGGATTCATTAACAATTGTGAAGGCTTTGCTATAAGCCTACACAATTTAAGAAAATTAGAGCAATGAACAGTAGTACTAATCACTGCGGTGGTGGCGCTGCAGTAGCGTTGTCACCTCACAGTAAGATGTTGTCTTGTTTGATTCTCAGCTAGAGCGCCATCTGTGTGGAGACATGCATGAATGGACATACCTTCATTGAAGGTTGTGCATCAGGGCCGGCAACTCAGCACGTAAAAATCTACTGCCAATCATTAGCAGACCGGAGTTCTGCTGTGGCGACCCCTAACCGGGAAATGCCGAAAGACACAACAACAACAACAACAGTAGTGCTAATCGAATATACATGCTGGTCATTATTCCAAGATGTTTATAAGCATCGTTTTGTGGCCAACAATAGTGTTTGTGGCCACAGAAAGGTGCATGCAATCATGAGCACAGAATGAAAATAAATTAGCTTGCCTACAAGAAACCTGATATACAAGCATGTGCTGTTGCCCTGAAATACTAAGGGCAAGTACAGTGAAAGAACTCTGAACGAGGGGAAGTGAAATGGGGGAATACTACACAAATAACACTGGTTCATAGGTGAGTATTAGGCTAATTTCCCTTGCAGGCCATTTTAAGCCTAGTTAATTATCCTATGTGATAATCAAACCCTACACCTTGCATCTCTAAGAGAGAGGCCTTAACTATTACACCAATCTCCCACCAAGTTGTACTGAAGAAGTAATTAAGAGGTTAGGAGATATAGGGAAAATGCACTCAGATATTGCAGTCAAATATACTGGTGTTAAAGAAACATTTGCAGCATACATTCTGCAATATTGGTATAGTGATAATTAATCTAAATGTCAATACTTGACTTATGCACATAAATAAAAATGTACATGCTGACGAAGGATGTGAGAAGGACGGAAAGTTACAATGTGACAAAGGGGAATTAATGTGATACGAGTTAATAAAATTCTGAGTTGAGATAACAGTTAGTAAGGACATTGGATATATTAATAGTATAAATGCATAGGCTGCAGTTATTGCATATAATATGCAAAGTCAGATCATGGTCAAGTGGGGCTAGGCAGGGTAATGGATCAGGGTCCCATCTCCTACAGCAGTTCCCTCCCCAGCCATTCCAGTGTCCCATTACTTGGCTATTTCTCCCCAGTTACAATAATCACTTGGGGGGAAATAGCCAGTGCTTATGGTAACTGGGGAGAAATAGCCATGTAATGGGACACTGGAATGGCTCTTTCTCCCCATTTACCATAAACTCTGTTCAAGCCTGTGTGCATACTATTGTTATTTTTCTACAATGAGTAGAGATATTTAAAACTTTTATTTCAAATTTTATAGCACAGAGACCATTTGCTAAACAAAACAATATAGTTTTGCAATGAAAGCAGATTTAGCACGAACAGTAAGCCTCTCTGTTCTTGAAACTCACATTAATTGAAACAACATTGAAGCCACATTCAAAGAAATGCATATGGCCATTGGTAGATTAAGGTTGCCTTTGGACTGTTTTCAAACCATAGGCCCTTTGCACACATTTTTGTGGATCATGCATACATGCATATGTTCTTTGATGCACCATACTGATTGTATTAAATTATGTTCCTTGTATAATATGGTTCCACTTGTTAGAGTATGGATTAGATTTGTAGTTTTGAACATGTTTCCAGTAAGCAATGAAACAAAATATATGAACCAACAAGGATAAAACTTCCCATTACAGAACATTTCAAACAAAAAGGCCAGTCAAACTTCTGTCATTGCAATCCACCAATATCAGTCTATACACAGTTTCTGCAGAAATAAAGGTCATCTGTATAATTCCACTTTAGAGAGATCTATAACTAATGAAGAGGTTGCTGCTGGCCAAAGAGCTTTAGATTTCAGTGTTTCAAGTACAAATTCAGTGCCTGCTGCCATTGAAGAATAAACTGCCCATGTCACATTAAAAAAATGGCAAGCTGGTAATATTTAAATAGGAAATGGCTGTCAAACTGGCTACAGATACATAGTTGCTAAACATCTCAACGAAAAGAGGACACATTCAGGAGTGCAGCACCCCCATCCTCTTTTAAAGAAGCACTGAAATGCTATCACTCTTCTGGAGGGTGTGGGAGTAAAACCCATAACTTTCTGCACCAAAAGGAACCATACTACTTGTTGTGCTACTAGCACTGCTTTTAAAGCTTCTCACACAGATATTGATGTTGGCCATTTACTAAACAAAACAGTCACCACTGAAAACAGACTCAGCATGAGCAACAGAAAGCTTCTATTCCCTTGAAACTCAACATTCCTTGAAAATTCACAGGAAGTCAACATCCTTGAAAATACACAAAAACTAAAGATTCATTGAAAATGCACAGAAGCTCAACAGTCTTTGAAAATACATAGAAGCTCAACACCCTTTGAAAATTAAAGTAAAATAGATTCCATTGTAACTAAAGATCTTCCAACAAAAAGTGCAGTAAAACAAAAGAGAAGAAACAACCAGAACATTTATTAAATGCAAATGTAAGCACATGTATGCTTAAGCACTTCTTCAGACTGTTCAATCAACTCAAGAGCCAATTTATATACCCTTGTAAAACATAAAACAGCCAATGAACACTTAGTAAAAACGTAATAAAAGTAGCTGGCAACCAAATCAATCAGTTTCCTTGACAGCGATTTACTGCTTAATTCTACATCCCTTTAGGAAAGGCCCTAGGGAATTATTTTCATTTAATACAAAATTTCTATCTGCTTGTAAAGTGATGATCCATTTTAATTCATTGACCCCAGTTTTATTAAACACATCTCCTCCTCTAATATTCTTAGCAGTCAGCCGAATTACTTTAAAAAGAAAACTGTAACCAGAACACAAACTAATATGCTTATTCAGAGCATTAGTGCCGACATTCCTCCTGATATCGCCAATGTGCTCCAGAACCCTCTCCTTAAGGCTACTAGTGGTCATCCCTACATAAAAACTAGCACAGCATGTATAAGTTGCTAAATATACCAAATGTGTACTTTTACAATCAGCAAAGAACTTAAATACATACTTAATATTAGCAGTAGGGTGAACAAAATATGGAACATCAGAAATAAAGAAGCAGGCTTTACAGCTACTGTAAGGGTGTGTACCTACTCTGACTGAAGTAACACAAGGCTGTGTTGTAAAACTATCTTTAAAGTAAAGCCTCTGTTTTAATTTTTTTGCTTTTCTAAAACAGAACTGAGGTCTAGCTCCAAGAAGTTTACTAATATTATCATCAGCCAACAGACCTGGCCAATTTCTCTTAATGATGTTACATACATCATGCACATAACTAGAGTAGGTAAAACCAATTCTCAAACAATCAGAGGTACGATGTTTGGCACTTTTGTCATATGGGTTGTTAGAGAAATAATGTCTACTTTGCGATGGACTTAGTCCCTTGACCTGTTCCAAAATGTCACTAACTTCCTTATGCCCATAGCACCTCATGTGAAATTCATCACTTAGACAGGCAAAATGCTCATCCAACCATCATCACTAGTATGCAATCTCAAAAACCTTAAAAATTGTCCCTATAGTACATTATGAAAAGTATGACTGATACATACTAGTCCTATGCAATTCAATGTTTTTCCAACATTTTTGTCTGAAATTTCCCTTGTAAAAATATGAACATCCAATAAATCAACAGAGCTGCTTGATTTACAAGCAGCGAAAACTAAAAAATCTAAAGTACTATTAAGCCAGTGTACAAAAGATTCAAATCTATCAGAAGAGCCTCACCATAAAATAAAGACATCATCCACAAATCTATAATAGCAAACAAGATCTTCAGAGTAGATATTATTAGCAAAACCATACTCGTTTTCTCAATATGCCATCACCATATTTGTGTAGCTATTAGCACAAGTTGTGCCCATAGCTATACCGAAAATCTGCAGAAAAACATTATTATTGAAGGTGAAGACATTCTCCAGGATTCAGCAAGCTCTGCATGGTATGCAGGAATAGTACAAGAGCTGCTGCATGCAATATGGCTGACAAGAGATCCAGGAATGAGCTCCTGGAATGTGCATGAGTGCTCCTGCACTATTCCTTCATGGACACAGCTCCTAACTGCTAATTACCCCATTTGCAGTAGAAAACCATGCAAATGAGGTGAATTAGCAATCCAGGAAGCAGGCAGGCATCTGTGCAGGAATAGTGCAACCTTCTGCAAATTATAAAATGGAGGCATGACAGCTTCAAAGAAATCATGTATTCAATGTAGTAGGCATGCCATTGGCCAGATATATGGACATTGGCATGGTAAATAGTTGCAAAATTAGAAAAAATAACTTTTAATTTTTTTCTGGCCGATTTCGGCCATTTAAGCATAGGGCAGTGGTGCACAAATGGGATCGGCCTGAAAATAAAAAAATAAAAGTTGGAAATAAGCTTTTAAACCAAAATCAGAATTCTGACATAATAGTCAATGGTATGTAGAAGACAACAATACCATGGAACAGCGGTTGCTAATGAGGAAGGCTGAGTGTCAGTCTTGAAACCATGCATTAGCAGTCAGTGTTATGCAAATGAGGGGACTGATATTGAATCACAGATTTTCCCTTAGTGTTAACTAGCACCCAACCGTATAAGTTCAGCAACACCATGGTACAAACCTAAGAGGTAGACAACCTCATAAGGGGGAGTGTCATGCATGCTATAAGGTTATTGGAGCTCTGTGGCCCATGTTTGCCCTTAGCTAAGCACAGCTAAAGAAGGGGGTGTGTATGACACTGCCTAGTGGTGTTTACATTGCCTAAACCGGTGTGAGCACTGTGCACTGGGGTTTAAACCAAAAAAAAAAAAAACAGGAAATAGCAGCTCTGTTCACATCTGAGCACTGGGTATCCAAGGCGCGCCCCAGGGCTTAAACTGGAAGGCAATGGAAAGGGAAAACAACAGTAGGAAGGGAATCAAGGAGAACTAGCATAGCTGGCAGGTGAAATGTATCACAATCAGCCAATTACACAGGCAGCAGCCCAGCCCAGCCCAGCACAGCACATTACAATATATTATGCAAACATCTTTCACTCTGGTTTTTCCCACAGACTCTACATCACTGGTGTACACAGATGGGGAAATTTTACCTGACAAAACTAACAAAATGATAGGGGCTGCTCTCACTTTCATACATCAATATGTGGAAGAGGCTGAGGGTGGTGAGGATGAGAATGCTGACAAACATCCCACAGTGAGGAGAAGGAGAAGAGTGTACAGACCCAGGGTAACCTACCAGAGGCTACATGAGCTGGAGATAGTGATGCTTTATAGGGTGGACAGGGACATCCTACAGCAAGTTGTTGAGCTGTGCCAGCCACACCTCACACAAAGAATCAACAGGGGGAACCCATCCCAGTGGATACCAAGGTATGTGTAGGTTTAAGAATACTAGCCACAGGTACCTTCCAAAGACAACTGGAGATCTCATGGGGTCTCATGGGCGTCAACATCCAGGGTACTCCACCAGTTCCTGGATGCCATGTCAGCACATGCCAGTGAGCACATATATTTCCTCAACACCTGCGAGGTGTTGACTAGCAATATGCACCTCTTCCACCAAATAGCAGAATACCCTGAGGTAGTGGGTGCTATAGACTGCACGCACATACACATCAAAGCACCACCTGGTGAGCGGGGTAGGGTCTACATAAAACCCAATGTTTTCCCCTCCATCAACTGCCAGGTCATGTGCAATGCCGAAGACATTATAATGAATATGTGTGCTGGCAGCCCTGTAAGCTATCATGACTCCAACATCTAGCATATGACACAGCTGTACCAGAGATTTGCCAGTGAGGGCATCCCATATGGCCACCTAGTGGGGGATGCTGGTTACGCACTGGAGCCGTGGCTGATGATACCCATCAGAAATGCAGAAAAACCTGAACAAGAACTCCATAATGAGGCAGACGCACAAATGAGAATCATAATAGAGTGTGTGTTTGGGATGCTCAAGTCCAGTTCTGGTGCATGGACATATCCAATGGAGCCTTGCAGTACTCTGTGGCTTCATGTACACAAATTTTCATTGTATGTGCCATGCTATACAATATGATCCTGTGGAAACAGCTGCAGCAGGAACAGGACAGGGCAGGGCCAAACAGCCCCCCACCATTGCCAAGGCCAGCAGAGGTACAGAGTGACTCGGAGGTTAAACAACCTGTGTCTGCCCATGTAGGCAAAGAAGCAGCACATAGCACATACACTGACACTGTAGGAACCCAGGGAATGACACCTCTCTCTGACTTGCACATACAGTAAAAGGGATGCCAAACATGACACTACCTGTGTTTTACCATGTAAATACAGTGTACTATGTGCATCTGACATAGTCAACCTTCAAGTACCATCCTCAATACTGGTGCAGCCACAAGTAACTCACTCTTCCTATCAATTGCTGAATGGAGAAGTATGTTCTGCTAGTTGTAGATATGGTATGGATGTGAGCATGCAAGGGAATTGGGTGGCTGAATGGGATGGCAGCAGATAGTGGACACCTATATGGGCAGCATGAAATCCATAACAAATACTGGTGTCAGCAAAGTAGGCAGTACTAGGCAAGGTGACAAATCCCACTGCAGTACACGTGGTGGCCCAAATGTGTGTCCATAGGACACACACATGCATGTCAGTGAGGTTCATGTACCCAACAACAGCCTCAGCCAAGCAGGACAGGTGTAGATTACCATAAATAATGACTGTGCTAAGGTCTCCAATTAATGGCAATGAATACTAGCCCCCCTCCAGACCTACACAGACAGACTACAACAGGTCAGGCAGTTGTATGTTAGTTCTGCAGGGCATGAAGTCTAAAACTGAAATGTAGGTCAATAAAACTTAAGATCTGTACTCTACTGATATGCCTCTAGCCTGCATGATAGGTCAAAATACAAAGCTAAATGGAAGCCAACAGAGTACCTGAAATACCAGTACAATCATGTCAAAATTTACAGTTGTCAAGTGTGCCCCCCCACAATCCTATGTAGAAATGCAGTAACATGTACAAGTGGGGGGTAATAACAGTGGAGCACAGATTACCTGAGCTGGCCCAATTTACAGGCTAGATTGTTGCATGTGTACAATATGCAGGGTTCTGTGTCTTAGATTGGTATGTGTTGTACATTGTGTGGAAGTGGTCAGCATGCAGGCATGGAGGGTTGTGTCCCAGTGGCCTATGACCAGTACTGTTGATGACAGGGCCATGTTCTGACAACTGCAGTGCCAACCACAATGCATCCCAGCAAGACCTAATTCATCAGTCATCCATACTCATTATTTAGATGTCAATATCTCTCACCATCTGAAAGATGGACATGCCACGAATGTGGGCCCAAACATACACACAGTACAAAGTGGAAGTACCCTAGACAGAGTACATAAAAATGTAATTGTCAACTGCACACACCTGTGGAATTGCACATACAGGCTAGCAGCACATTAGTTGTCTGTGTAGTATGGAATACTGGTGTAGTCTGGCCAATCACTGGCAGACCACAAAAGGCACAGTTATGAAGTAATGAGAGACTGCCTATGTCCCTGCACAAGACAGCATAAGGGGAATGTCCCATGTATATCTGTGAATCAGCTGCAAGAAGCTTCCATATCACACATGCACTCAGCTCACCCCACCATCATCCACAGGTGTACCACAGGTCATATCCCTGCTGTTGGGAATGAGTATAGTATGACCCCCCACTTCTGTATGGGAATTCCCACAGAATGCAGCATGCTGCAGAGGTGTCCTATGCAGGTGTGTCCCTTGCTGTAAGCAGCATCCTACCAGCATCCAGACCAATGGATTAATATGGACAGGAATTATTCCCATTAACACCTCACACACTTAACCTGTCACCCCAGGGATATCCAGTGGCTTGCAGCCTGGGACTGTAGGAGTGACAGAATACACTGGCCTGCTACAGATGTTCTACATCACTACCAAATTCCTTACAGTCCTCTGTCAAAGGCCTGTGCCTCACCCGTACTGCCAATGTATGTTATATCATGGGGTCCCAACTAACAACATAACACAGTCCACAGAACACAAATGCAAGGCCATGTCAACCAACAGTAGCATGCCCACCATGTCCTACTGCATGAACTGTGGACCAACCCCTAATTAACGCTGGGATGAAGGGACAACTATAGGGATACTTTGCAGATATCACTCGTATAATGTTAAGAAGAGAACAGAATAACAGAGTGGGGGGTGTAGAAGCATGAATGCCATGGAGTGTGTGAAGTCTGAAACTCTGATGTGTGCCCATACTACCCCTGCCTGCAAACCCAGTAATGAGTGGTTACAAACCCGCTCATAAACTACAATGTGAAGGGGAATTGACTAGATATATGAGCCCGGCCTCTGGGTAACCTGGGTGAATCTGTACAGCTGAGAGGTATGGCCACAGCAGTATATGGCCATTCTGTTATGTTGATAGATGTATAAGCAGGGGATCCTCAGCCACCATAGTACCAAGGTGCTGGACCATTTACACAGATCCATCAGCAAGTGTCTGCAGCTACCCCTCCAGAATGGCATGAGTGTGCAAGAATATGTAGGCTGCATACCCCAATACTGGACACAGATTCATTCATCTTGTATTTCCCAAGAAATAACTGTGAGCAAATAAGTATATATGTTGGTAGTTGGTGACATAATACATCACAGTGTAAAACAGTACGTCTGCATATCTCTGCTAACACCAACCATGTAACACAAGCAGCACAGACAGCAATAGTTACAGTATCCCACTATCTTTCTGCTATTGCGACTCCATATTGTCAACCTATCTACAGATATCCTGCAGAAACAGGTTGTTAGCTGTAGGTGTAGAACACAAAATCCTGCACTGGAGCACAACCTCAAAAACAACAGCAAATCAGCAAAAGAACAGCAGCAAATACAACGAAAAACAAAGACCAGGAACCCAATGAATAAAATGTATTCCTCTCTGACGTCTGTGGATTGTGTACTCCAAGAAGGCAGCATATGCTGAGACGTCAGAGAGGAATACATTTTATTTATTGAGTTCCTGGTCTTTGTTTTTCATTTGATTTACTGGAGTACAACTTACCTGGAATAGATTCACACACTCAATACAGAAGGTCACACTGGGCATTCTCCTACACTTAGAGAAATGAAGCCCTTGTCTGACAACAACAGTGGACTATACATATATGTCAGTCACAGATTTCTGTGCACACACCACATTGCACACCACTCATGCTATGCACACACATTGGATAGGAATACTCACACATATCAAAGGCCAGCACACTATAATAGGCCAAACATACACACAAACACAGATGTGGGGAAGAGAGAGGCAGACAGTGACAAAGAGATTGCCATCATGAGGCCTGTCCCACCCTCCACACATCCAATTGACCAATATCATATGATGTGCCGATATCAATCACTGTAGACATTTGCTTTTGGTAGCACTCAGCCCTATAGTGTCTGTGGTGCTTATAATAACTGTGTAGCATGATAGCACAAAGCAGTATCCATCTAGCAGTTGTATACCCAGTCCTGTCAAATGTAAAGTTGTGTGTGACAGAGTGGTGTGTGTGTGCTTCCAGAGGAATGGTTTATGGCACATTCTGACACACAATGCACTTTCCAAAGCCCATATTAGCACTCATGCTGATGTCAGTCACCTTGAAATACCCCTTTGGAAAAGGGCAAGCCCTATAAGCTCCGTGGTGCATGCAATAACTTTATAATGCTATAATGTAACATACAAGTTAGGTAGGAGTTCTAGTCTCAGACATGGCAACTGTGAGTGCATAGAGATTAATGATTTTGAGGCCATTCACAGTCACTACACCTTCCATTGCCCTACTTTAGCAAGCCTGCTGGTCAGTCACCTTGAAATACCTCTTTGGACAAGGGCCCATCCTATAACCTCTGTGGTGAGTGTGATAACTGTGTAATGTTGTAGTGTAACATACTACTTAGGTAGGAGTTCTAATCCTCGACATGGCAACTGTGTGAGTGTGTGTGTGTGTGTGTGTGTGTGTGTGTGTGTGTGTGTGTGTGTGTGTGTGTGTGTGTGTGTGTGTGTAGAGATTAATGATTTTAAGGCCATTCACAGTCACTACACCTCCCTTTGCCCTACTTTAGCAAGCCTGCAGATGTCAGTCACCTTGAAATACCCTTTTGGACAAGGGCTAACCCTATAAGCTCTGTGACACATGCGATAATTGTGTGATGCTATAGTGCAACATACCTAGTTAGGTAGGAGTTCTAATCCCAAACATGGCAACTGTGTGTGTGTGTGTGTGTGTGTGTGTGTGTGTGTGTGTGTGTGTGTGTGTGTGGCGATTAATGATTTTGAGGCCATTCACAGTCAATAAACCTCCCATTGCCCTACTTTAGCAAGCCTGCTGATATCAGTCACCTTGAAATACCCCTTTGGACAAAGGCTAGTCCTATAAGCTCCATGGCACTTGCGATAACTGTGTAATACTATAGAATAATGCACTAGTTGGATAGGAGTTCTAATCCCAGACATGGCAACTGTGAAACTGTGTGTGTGTGTGTGTGTGTGTGTGTGTGTGTGTGTGTGTGTGTGTGTGTGTGTGTGTGTGTGTGTGTGTGTGTTTGTGTGTGTGTGTGTGTGTGCATGCCTGTGTGTGTGTGTGTGTGTGTGTGTGTGTGTGTGTGTGTGTGTGTGTGTGTGTGTATAAAGATTAATGATTTTGAGGCCATAATCAGTCACTACACCTCCCATTGCCCTATTTTAGCAAGCCTGCTGATGTCAGTCACCTTAAAATACCCCTTTGGGCAAGGACTAGCACTATGACCTCTGTGGCACTTGCAATAACTGTGTAATGCTATAGTGTAACATACTAGTTAGGTAGGAGTTCTAATCCCAGACATGACAACTGTGAAGTTATGTGTGTGTGTATATACATATTAATGATTTTGAGGCCATATGCAGTCACAACACCTCCCATTGCCCTACTTTAGCAAGCCTGCTGATGTCAGTCACCTTGAAATACCCTTTTGGGCAAAGTCCAACCCTCTAAGCTCCGTGGAGAGTGCCATAAATGCAGAACAATGTAGTAGTATAACTACACAGGTATGGGTTTGAATCTCATCTGTGGTAAGTGTTTGTTTGTGTACATATGTATGCATGTACCTCAATGATTTTGGCCCCATTTACAGCCAGTACACATCTCAAAGCTTGACTTTAGCAATCCTGCAGATATCTTCCACCTTACAAGTACATGTTGCCAACTCAAAACCATGTTAGGTCAGTGGTGCATGTGATAAATTTGTAACATAATGGTTCATAAAGATGGTCAGATAGAGGTATGAAACTCACCCTTGGCAAATGTGCGATTAGGTAAAATTATTTTTGGGATCTCTCACCCACTACATCACCCAATGCTAGTATTTACAAGGGCTGATGATATTCTTCACCTTAGAAGTACCTTGGGACAACATCCATCCAATAAGCTCCGTGGCACATGCGATAAATGCGGTACACTGTAGTAGCAATACATAGCTAGGTAGGGGTTTGAATCTCAGTACTGGCAAGTGTGTGTCTATCAGTATCCTGTGTATAGGTTGCTGTGATTGTGTAATAACAAGATGCATTGTGGAGTGGGCTTTGCTAAATTATTATATTGAGGGCCTACTGTATTTCACAATGTCCACCTTACGAGGACAACTGATGTCAAACACCAGAGAGGCTGGTGTAGACAATCCATAGCCCTACATGTGACATTATGGATCAGTGAACAATATAGGCAACCCTTGTATTACTCAGAGAACACTCTCCACCCAAGTTTTATACACAAACACACGTGGCAAGGCAACAACCACTATATTGGTAGTTCCCTGCATATTGCCTCACAGATAGTAACCACAGTGTTATTGCAGTGGACTACATACCTGTTGACCACAACAGTGTCACTGATATCAGAAAGAACTGAGATGTGTAACATCTCCTGAATGAGTGTGTGCTATCCAGCAAGTAAAAGGACATGGCACCCTGTTCCATCACTACAGTAGGCAAATAAATGCTTACAGTGGTCCTTTTGTTATGTTCCGCACTGCACGCCTGCAACAACTGTAGAGTTTGCAAATGTAACCCACAAAGGGAATACCATGCCTTATACACATGCCCTGTATGGGCAGACACAACTAACTCCACTGAATACCTGTATCATGCTGTCAATGTAGGTACAAGCACAACCTCAGTTCCATAGTCAGGTCTCCCCAAATGAGGTCAGGAGTGCTACATCAGAAGATAACAATCTGTGCACACAACATACCCCAGAGACCTCAAGTACACTTCCACATGTCAAAGAGCATGCGTGTGGGACATGTGCACAACCCAGACACTGTCCATGTTATGTAATATAGATCACATACATGGGAAGCAGTGCACATCACTGGCCACCCACAATAGTAACCCAGATGATTGGATGGTGAATACAATTCCCACCTGTGGGGACCACTCCAGGGACTACACCCGTGAGCCACACTGAAGACCATTGTCATGTGGCCTAATGCCAAGGTATTCCCTTTGCCTAACCTTGTACAGCTGTCAGGCCCATTCAACTAGGGTCTATATTAGATTAATGAAGTTTTAGAATTTTGAATACCATATGGTCAACACCATATGATCGAAGTTCTGAAACTTCAAAAATCTAAAAAAAAAAAAAACAAAGTAAAGCAAGCCCCCCTGCACCCCCCACATGGGTGGCACCCCACACCCCCCGCTACTTAACTATACCAACTCTGATATCGCACTTTAATGAAGAATGGCACAGAAGATTTCCCTTTCCTATGCTGTAGCATGATCTCTGAGTTATTTAAGAAGCGGGGGTGTGGGGGGTGCAGGTGGGCTTGCCCCCCTGCTTAAAACACTTACTTTTGTTTGTCTGGGGTTTTTTTTAGATTTTCAAAGTTTCAGAACTTCGATCATATGGTGTCGACCATATGATATTCGAAGTTCTGAAACTTTGTGAATTTAATATAGACCCTTCACCTATTACACATCTGTGAAGCAATGAACCTATGCATCTCAGTACTGGCAAGTGTGTGTGTGTGTGTGTGTGTGTGTGTGTGTGTGTGTGTGTGTGTGTGTGTGTGTGTGTGTGTGTGTGTGTGTGTGTGTGTGTATGTGTGTGTGCATGTGTGTGTGGAGATTAATGATGTTGAAGCCATTCACAGTCACTACAACTTCCACTGGCCTACTTTAGCAAGCCTGCTGATGTCATTCACCTTGAAATAACCCTTTGGCCATATATTAGCCCTGTGGCACTTGTGAGACCTGTGTAATACTGTAATGTAGCAAACTAGTTATGCAGGGGTTCTAATCTTGATCCTGCCAACAGTGAGGATGTATGTGTGTCTCCATTGACACCTGCTTTTGTGGACATTCACATGTACTATACTTCCCTTATCCCTTCTTTAACACTTTTGCTGATGTCACTCACCTTCAAAGATGCCTTTGGAGTGCTCTCCAACATGTAAGCTCCCTGATGCATGAAATAACTGCATAGCACTATAATAGCAATACATAGTCAGGTAGGGGTCTTAAACTCAGTACCGGTAAGTGTGTGTTTGTGTGTCTGTCATCAGTACGGTTGCGGTGAGTGTGTACTGACAGGATCCATTGCAGTGTGGTTTTGTTGCATCATTATATTGAGGACTTATATGCCCCATTGTCCCCATTAAAAGGCCAACAGTTTTCAAACACTTTAGAGGTTGCTGTACACAATCCTCAGCCATAAATATATACAGCCATAGGCAATTACTATGTGACAGTATGGATTAGTAAACAATATAGGCAACTGTTATACCCAGATACCACTCTCCACCCACGAATCATACACAAACAATGCTTGGCTCTTACTCTCTTACACCCTTCCTTTCTTACATTCCCTCTGTCTCTCTCTTTTTCTCTGTCCCTTTCTGGTGGATGTGGAAAAGTACATCTGTTTTTCATAGGCAGCAGCTTGGGTTTTGTAAGGAATGCTGATGATCAACTGATGGCCTGTTCATGAATTGCAGTTGTCCACTTCTTAATTGCATGTGGAACAGCTGTGGAATCATTCCTATAGCCAATTGCATGGAAACACACTGCTATAACTAAGCACTTCATGTGGGTGTTGGCCCTTTTCCTTCACTGTGAGCAGGCCTTCATGTGGGTGTTTCACAAACAGCATCACAGAGGATAGTTGCAAATACCTCTTACAACATACACTCTGGAGATAGGCCAACAAACAGGAGGGGGATGTTCTAGTGATGGGGACAAAATATAAGTATTGCTGTTCTACATTTGAATCAATATTGGTTTAACAGGGTTTGTGTGGATATAGCTGTTCTACATGATTTCAAGTCTGGGATGACAGTGTTATGTGGATGAGGAAACTCTAACCTGTAGGGCTATCTGCAGACTGGCCAGAGTTTGGAGTCTTACATGTGGTGTGTTACTCACACATTTCCTATCTTTAGAAATGCAGTAGCATAGTCTGATGATTGCAGTCAGTACATGGTGACATCCATGTGAGTTACTGACTTCATATCCCTCAGAAGAGATATGTCACAACAAACCCTGTTACACCAGGAAATTTCTCAGTTTATCACAGCAATATGTAAATATTGGCCCTGTGTTTGTATCTCCATTCCCCAAGTCTAGTACCCTTTGTCCATATGTCATGCAGTAAGAGGTGCATATGTACAGTATATCATTATTTACTGACATTATACCTTATAACAAGCCAGTGAGATATCATACTGCTAGACATGCTGTTGTAGTCTGTACAGTACTGAGGTCTGTGTACTTATGGTGATTGTTGACAGAGTGTGTATTGTGAATATGTTACTTAGCCTGTGCACAGACTGTGGTAGATGTCATTGTTCTTGGTTCTGTTCTGTCTGATGCTGCATGCTGCTCCAGTTTATGGTACCCTATCAGTGTGCATATTTGTAGGGCCAGACTGACACATGTCCCATACCACAGTCAGGCATCAGACTACACTGTGTATTTGCCCAGTATATGTAGGGTTACTTTGTGAGTAGCTCATATGAGGGTGTTTTTTTTCACAGAGTCCTTATACTGTAATATTACTTAGGCTTACTATAATGCAACTGTGACTGTGTTCAGATTGGTTGTTGGTATGCACTTTCATACTGGTGTCTGTAAATCTATGCTGTTACATGCCTGTACTGCCTGCTATATTTGCAAGTACATGTATATTCCCCCACAGTAAACATGGGTCAGTGTTGTGGCAGTCTGCCTGTAGTTTGCACAGTGTTTTGTGACAT
>NC_056744.1:505309596-505319596 GCF_019279795.1 Protopterus annectens
CCTAGAGGAAAACAGTTTTGGTACTTACTTTCCTCACTTGCTTAGAGAAAACAGCTCTTGTACTCACTTTCATCACTTATCTAGAGGAAAATAGTTTTTTATTCAGGCATGTCCAAGGGTCAGCTCCCAGTGTTCTCTCCTGTCCATCTGATGAATCTGGGCATCTTGGGGCAATGCAGAAATTGCCTCATGTATACTGAAAACCCTCTCCTCCTACCACCCAACACTACAACCTGTGAGAGATGCACTTATCTAGCCAAACTGGAAGTAAAGCTCTTTCCAACCAAGACTGAACTTGACAGTCAAGAGGAGAAGGTAAACACTTGCACCACACCACACTCATCACATAGTCTCACTAAATGTACACCATCAAGATCCACACATAGAAATACAAAAACATTCACGGAGGCTCTCAGTAATAATCTGCTCAAGCAGCAGAGACCTCCAAATAGGAAATGCAAGCAACCTCCACCCCAACACAACCCAAATGACACATAGCCCGCAGACTCAGTGTGCCACTCAACCACAGCCAATAAGGCAAAATAAAGTACCCAACACACTAGTCATAGGTGACTCTATAGTCAGGCACACTGATATCCCACTCATCTGGCTAAACAAGTAGAAGGTTACTGTCAGCTGCCTGTCGAGTGCCAGGATCCACCACATAACCCACGCACTCAGGTCACTCCACAGCAAGTACAAATATCATGCTGTCATTGTCCATGTTGGTGTGAACGACCTGAGATGTACCTCCCTAGACTACATGAAAAGAGACATGGAAGAGCTCTCCAATCTTGTAGCCCAGGCAGGTATGACCCTAGCCCTGAGTAGTATTCTGCCATTACCCAGAATGATGCCGCAGTACAAGGACAAAATGATTGACTTCAACAATTACCTAAGCTTTTGGTGCCATTCTAAAGGGATCCAGTATCTGTTTCCCTGGGATGACATGGTCGACAGACCACAAAGCTTTGCCAGAGATTGCCTGCACCTGCCACTCTTGTAATTCTGGATACTTGCTAAGGTTCTTGCCGCCCCTATAGTGCCTTTTTTAGGCAAGGTTCAAATGACAAATTCACCACCGTAACAGGAACAGGCAAGCAAAAACTGAGGGTGATGCTACTCAATGCTAAAAGTCTAAATTTCAAGATGCACTCACTTGAAGCACTCCTTAAAATGTAGAACATCGATATCTGTGCAGTGACTGAGACCTGGTTCAAGGCTCCAGAGAGCACCCCTGCACTACCAGGCTATAACTCATACCACACTTTTCGGCCATGGAACAGGGACTGGAACACCAAAGGCGGAGGTGTGTCCATATTCATTAAGGATATCCACACCTCCAGGCTAGTTGCTCAGCATAATGCAGCTGAGGTTATCCAAGTGCAACTAACTCTGGGCAAAACTGCAATTCAAACTGTAGCT
Source organism: Protopterus annectens (assembly GCF_019279795.1). Classification (NCBI taxonomy): domain Eukaryota; kingdom Metazoa; phylum Chordata; order Ceratodontiformes; family Protopteridae; genus Protopterus; species Protopterus annectens. The sequence goes on from NC_056744.1 coordinate 505,311,022, forward strand.
TGCTGCAGATCACCGACCATGCCCCAGGATTCCCACTCCTCTTTTCTTGATGCACTGGAAAATATTAGGGTTCAACCAAGCACCCTAATAATGGGTGATTTCAACTACCCCACCATTAACTGGGAAAACTACTCATGTACCAACTCCTTCACTGAAGGCTTTCTGGAATTCAAAAACTCCAATGCCCTGGATCAACTTATCCACAGCCCCACTAGGGGCAACAGTATCCTAGATCTAGTCATTACCAGCATGAGTGAGCGGTGTTCCACACCTGAAGTCAATGCCTCATTGGTCTGATCTGAACATAAGCTAATTACCCTAGATATACACATCCTGCCCCACCCCTATTAAGGAAACCATGGTAAAAAATTTCTCCAAAGCCAACTTCATGCTTCTTAAGACAGAAGTGGTGAACTTCATGACATCCATGCAGATGGACAATACAGTTTTGACTACTGAATCCTACACAATTGCACTTTATAAGCACTTACATGAGTGCATGGATCGTGCTATCCCAAACAGAACCAAGACGCTATCCTCCAAAAAAAGGGAGCCAATCTGTAGCTATGTCAAGAATCTCAATTGCAACACTCAGATCTGCACTGAGTTACAGCACAATGGCACTAAATATACAGACCCAACTGATATTGCCAACATCCTGGCAGATAGGTTCAGTGCTAACTTTACCCCCCTCTCACCCCCTAAAGAGCCTATCTCTATACCAGAAGAATGCAAAGTTCCTGTAATCATGGCTGCACAGGTAAAAACCTGATCTCCAAAGCCAAGAACACAGCATCCATGGGACAAGTCAACATCCCTGGCTGCGTTCTACATGAACTACAGAATGAACTGGCACCGCACCTAAGTACCATGTTCAATCATAGCCTCACCTCAGGCTTTGTGGCTGCTGAATGGTGCACAGTGACAGTTATCCCACTCCACAAGGGGGGAGCCACCACGGACCCAGGGAACTACCACCCCATTAGCCTGATGAGCCTGGTCTGCAAGGCCATGGAACGTATCATCATGGAACTTATGAACAAAGACATTGGCAATCTCCAAACTCTGGACCCCACCCAGATCGGGTTTGTAAAAGCGCAGATCATGTCTCCAAAATCTGATAGACTTCTTTAAAGCAGTCACCAAAGCCGTAGACAAGGGTAAGGTGGTTCACACAGCCTATCTATATCTTGCCAAGGCCTTTGACACCATCCCCCACTCTGGAATTATAGATAAACTCACTAAACTAGGTATAAATCCCTATGTCACAAGATGGTTTGCCAACTGGCTCACTGACAGAACCCACACTGTGAAAGTAGCAGACTCTAAATCTGACTTCCGACTAGTGGCAAGTGGAGTACCACAGGGTTCAGTCCTGGTTCCCCTCCTGTTTGGTATCTACTTCTCTGAAGTACAGGCTAACATAGAAGGTCTTTGGCTAATGAAGTTCACAGATTACTGCAAACTAGGAGCCATAATCGAAACTCCTAACAATGTGGACATCCTACAAAAGGGCTTCACTGAGACAGATGCCTGGTGTCAAAGCCATGGCCTCAAGCTCAATGCCAAAAAGTGCATTGTCATCCCCTTTGGTAAAAACTCTGTACCCATGAACTACAACATAGGCAGTAGTATACTGAACACCGAAAGTGTGGTAAGAGACCTTGGGACACAGGCGGACAGTAGTCTCTCCTTTGATAATCACATCGCCACAGTAGTCAAGAAATCCTTCTACGTGGCACATCTCATTACAAAAGGTTTCTCATCCAGAAAAAAAAAGGTCATTGTTCCCCTCTACTCATCACTCATTAGACCCATTATAGAGTACAATGTCCCTTTTGGTATGTACCTCACAAAACATCTACAACAACTGGAAAGGCTGCAGAAATACCTCACAAAGAGGATTACCAGCCTCAAACAGATGCCCTATGCAGACCGTCTCAAAAAACTCCAGCTTTACTCTGTCACATATCGCCTACTCAGAGGTGATCTCTGCCTAACATATAAAACTATGTCAAACCCAGAGCTGTTGGACATGCTCCACTTAAAGAAATCCCAATCCCTCCGAGCTACATGCTCTAGGGACCTAAACCTTATCACCACAATAAACAGAACATGCCAGAGGGATAGATTCCTGTCCCAGAGACTTCCCATACTCTGGAATAGACTACCTATCTATGTCAAACAGAGCTCCTCATTAGCACACTTCAAGAAAAATCTTGATGATTGGATGGGAAATAGGAAATTCACCCCAGGGATCACCTATGTGGCTCTGCTCAACAGTGGCACAGGAAAATAATTTTCTTGGGTGGCAAAAGCCAGTGTACCTTTTTGGCTGGGCTTGTATAGGCCCCAGGGCTGATAGCCTAGTACCTACCTATGAACCTATGAACCTATAAGGGTAGGTATAATAAAGAAGTCGTACCTTTTTGGCTTAAGTTTGCAGGTAATATTAAGAAGGTACCTGAGATTATCTACAATAATTGGTCCATACTACAATCAGATCCTGAGATAGCTAGGATAGTAGGTACTAAGCCTAGTTTCTGTTATAAAAATAAGAAAAATCTTAAGAAGTTATTATATCAGCCCAGAAATGCCAGGTACACATTGTATGACTTGAATAGTTGTGGAGAGTGTAGTGTTTGTGAGGTGTTAAGTCATGATAGGATATTTATACCTCCAGTGAGAAAGAAAAGGTATGAATTTAAAGTAAAAGCTAATTGCAAGATGAGAAATCTAGTTTATTTGACAGTCTGCTCAGCTTGTCCCTCTTTCTATGTGGGAATGACAACATGCTCACTTAGAGAGAGGGTCAGGGAACATTTAGCAGCCATTAGAAATGACAAACCTGAGAGGAGTGCTTTGGTGGAACATATTATGTGTAAAGACACAACACAACACTTTTTGTTTAATGTAGTTGAATGCATCCACCAGGATTCAAGAGTGGGGATATGAAAAGTAAAACTGAAGTGGATAATTGAGTTGCAGGCTGAGAAGGAACCATGATTGAACGACAGAACATCAATTATGCCATATTTTAAAATGAGACATTTATGATGCATTATATTTTTATTTTAGCTCAATTTTAGTGTATATTGATATATATTACATATATTTTTAATAGTATGAATGTGATACAGTGTGTAAAGTTATTTTCATTATTAATTAGATTAATTAACTTATTCATATATTGATTTATTGATTAATTGTATAATTGGTAGTTAAGGGGTATATAAGGGAGTTAAATGAAATGTGTTTTATGATGTGATGAAGCATCTATGATGCGAAAGTCCTAACCTTATATTAAAAAAGTTTTATTCCTGTTGTGTATCTCCACTTTTTTTACTGAGTTAGCACTGATAAACTCAGGTCTCTCAGATGTGTCTATGACTGTTATGTGTTTGTCAATGTATATATGACAGTATGTCTTGCTATGTATTGTTCATTAACACCTAGTACATCCCCTATTACCATATTGCACAAGGGCTGGTGATGTTCCTCACTTAACAAGAGACTCGGGACACACTTCATCCTAAAAGCTGTTTGGTGTGTGCAATTTAGGCCACATACATTAATAGCAGTAAGTACCTAGGTAGGGTTCTACTCTCAGTGTTGCCAAGTAAGTGTGTGTGTACGTGAAGGGATCTACTTCAGTTTGCAGAAAATACATGTCCCAGGAGGTCATCTGTCCAAGAACTGACTGGCAAATGCTAACATTCCAAAGGAATCATGTCATGGAACGTTATTCCATCAAAAGTAGTAGTAGAGGTGTAAATGCCCTCTTCCCCACTGAAGAGCTGTACAGCAATACTGGAGTCAGTATATATAGTTGGTCGTCAATGCTATGGACACAGCCACCCTCATTGGGGTTACTGTTGTGTGTATCCCCCCACTTTGTTTGCTGTAATACTGTACAGTTTATGTCAACAGGTTAAGTAGTTGTCACTCACACTATGTGCAGCTCTACACCACCCCACACCCTTCAGACTCTAGGGCTGTGCCACCCACACCAGCACACCTATGTATACCAATGCCGGGATTGCACTACATTAGGGAAAGGGACATATACCCTGCCAGTACCATCGTCAATGACATTAAAGTAGCAGACTGCTTATTTACTGATGTGATGTTTTGCCTATTTTGTCTTAGTGGAATTACATAGGCTAAAATGGGTTCACTGCAAAATTAAGTACATCCATGTGTACAGTATTCTCTGTGTATTGCATCAACACCAATGCCTGTGTGTGTGTGTGGATGTGTGTGTGTGTGTGTGTGTGTGTGTGTGTGTGTGTGTGTGTGTGTGTGTGTGTGTGTGTGTGTGTGTGTGTGTGTGTGTGTGTGTGTGTGTGTGTGTGTGTGTTATATGCAAGCATGTGGTGTGTGACACCCAGTACACTTACCATTGTCCACTGTAGAAGGGCTGCTGACATACGCCACCGTGCACTCACCTGTATACATCCCTCAGACTTATCAGCCATGTGGCACATGCAGTAACTGTTATACAGACCTGTTACTTGTGTTCAGTTGTACCCAGGATATGACATAGTCAATATGTCACCACAGTGCCATACCCCTTTTAGGAAACAACAGCAGACCAAAATCCTGCTGACACACAGACACCTACAACACAAACTGAATACATTATGGAGACCACTATCAGTCAGTATTAGTAACAGCTATAATGCATCATGGCTGGACAGCTACACATCTTGACATGTAAGCATTAAACCTTCCTGCTGAAAACATGTTATACAGCATTACATTGCTACACCTTACTGCATTCACCCTGTGCATCAAAACCATATTAGCCTGTCCCTGCATCAATGGTATGGATGACAGGGATGTGGCACAGGTATCATCATATGCACAGGGTGTGTTGTGGTTTTGCCAGAGACCTAGGCTGAGCTGTTTGGTTGACATCATGTGTGTGTGTGTTAAGGGGTTTCATTATTAATTGTGCTGTGCAGATGTGGTGTGTGTAGGTATGGAGCTACCCTAGCTGTGTTGATGATGTATGTATGTTTGTGTATATGTATGCAGACAGTTCAGCCATGTGGCTGCCCTATACAGGGGTTTGTTGGACAGCTGCAGACTATACATGGCAGGGTGTGCAGTTCACTGTCTCCAGCCATGGACATGAGAACTGCACCTGCCAGGGGTTTCACAGGCACTACCAGATACAAGGCCAGATATGGTACTCTCCCCTGATGATGATAAATGTCTGCTGGATCCAGGTCCCTGTTGTGACCAGCCAGGGCCACATGCAGATGACCTGCTGTGTTGTGGTGTGGACGACACCCCCCTTGCAGTGTTGGTGCTGGTACTGCCACTACAGGAGTGGCTCTGATGTGTTGCACATCCACGTAGACCTCCACCTGTTGGTGTTGCTGACCTACGTCCATGTGGCTGTTGCCCTACTCCCACCATATGCTCTAACACAGACATTGCATGGTTGAGGATTCCCATTATCTCACCCAACCGTCTATCCAGGACCCCTGAAAAATAACGGTGGGCAGCTGCAAGATCACGGATGTTGTCAATAACAGCAGAATGAGCAGCCCTCTGGAGCTTCAGACCCTGTCTGGTATAACATTCCATACATGCCTGTGCCTCCATGATGGCCCAAAACATGCACCTGGTGACACCTGCTGCGGCACTTCTGCCAGGGGGATAATGGACAGCAGGCCTCCTACGAGCACCCCTGTACATCCGCCTGTGTGGTACCTTACCAGTCATCTGGCTTTGGCTGCTGTGTACAGACACACTTACCATAGTCACCACACTGTCCTGTCCCATGCCACCACCCGTCAACTGTCTCTCATCTATGGCCACTGGTGATGGGGTATGTATAGGCAATGTGGCTGTGTGCGGGGATGGGGTGGATAAAAGTGGAATGTCAACCGGTGGCACAGCTTCAGCCCCTGACAACTCCACCTGTGCCTCACCATACTTATCATCATTGTCAGAGTCTGTATGGACACTAACATCAGTGTGCCTGCAGGAGGGACCCTGACTCACCTGTGAAGGGAAAACAAAAAATGTATTTTAAGACCTGTATGACATTGCTTCGCTGTACACACACACACACACACACACACACACACACACACACACACACACACACACACACACACACACACACACACACTCAATCCCTGTTACTAACATTATACATCTCTGTGATGCATGAGTTGCATTAGTAGGTGATGCCCCTTCCCCTGAAAACACACTGCACCCATGTACACAGTATTGCTGTGCACTTGTTCAGCACCCTGCCATGTACTGTGCACCATACCTCACAAGTGTACACACCATTGCTGAATGTGTATATGTGTGGAAGTAATGTTTGTTCTGTTGCTCATAGCCCCTATGTTTTTGTCTGACACATACCTGGGTTGATATGAGGACAGATGTCAATAGTGAATGCCTGACATCTGATTTGCAGATATCATCAGCAGTGCATGTATGAGCAATAAAATCCAATTATACTGACAACCTTCAAAGCTTACTGTGGCTATGAGGAGTGTACACACCCTTATTGACATGCCACCCTCTTGCCTGATATGCCATGGGGCCACAATACTGCATATATTAACATTACACACACCTGATATGTGACATATAACCTATGCAATCAAATGAAGTATCAAACAAATGTGTTAGTTGTGCAGATGTTGATTGGGATGCATACAATATGTGGGTTGAATAAGTGTGCACACCCTTAACATGATGGTTTGTTGCAGCACCTGTTAAGTGAACTACAGCAGTCACTATTCCTGGAAGGGGTATACTAGCATGGCCCATCTTCACTTGCCATTATTTGGTCACTCCACCCTACAAATCTCCCCCAACTTTGCCAGATTGCAAGGTCAGCTCATGTGCACAGCCCTTGGAGGTCACACAGTGCCTTCACTATTGCTGTCGAGTCAGGGTTATGTCTGGCACAATGCATGACCTTGACCCTGTTCAGATACAGCCAGTCTTAGCGAGCTTTGGATGTGCGCTTCAGTTCACTGCTGTGTTTCATCATGACACCCCTCCCCCTCCACAACCTTTTTGCAGATGCTTGACGACTATAGGGCACACATTAGTGTCATTTTGCAGTGTCCCAAATTCAGAACACCATGTCTATCGGCCTAGTTCCTGCTAATGAAGAGCAAACCTAAAGGTGTACACTGGCACCAGCAAGGTACAGATAGGGATAGTGGGCCTGAGGTGGAGTGAGGTGTTGCTTGTGCAGCACATGTATCTTTATTAATACTGTCTGTAGGTTTCAGCCTTGGTCTCAGTACACGATTACACATTGCAACACATGCCTTTGGGAGACTTGATGTTATGCATATGCTACCTGTAGAGAGCCCTGGATGATATCTCATGTGGAACAACTCTTCCATCTGATTACCCTAACCCATAGGCTACACTTATGCAGAGTCCAGGTAATTGTCGACACAGGTACTGCAAAGGCAGTACTTGCTAGACATTCCTGCAAGTCCCTCAGTGTTGCTGCATGTTTAGTGACAGCCTCCATGACCAGTTTGCAACATGTGTTGTCATCTGTCTTGAATCGGCATCTGTTTATTTTCTACATTAATGGTGTCCCATATGTCATTGTCACATACATGCTTGTCTGCACTGTTTGCCATGGTATATGCAATGGCGAGGTGAGGCTAAGTCTCTCACTCCCAAGTGCTACTTTTTGGATATGGGATCCATTCCATGGCTTGTAAGATGTGTGCAAGCCACGGCTGCCTCTGTTGCAGGTGAGTGGACAAATGTCATGGGCATACTTCTTGGACAGCAGGCCATTACTTGGTGTGACATTGAGGACCCGTACATGATGGAAGGTGCGTATTCAAGACAAGTGAATGCTGCAGTACCTCAAAAGCTGCTTCCACAATATGTTATTTGGAGTGTGTGCACACATATGCTTCCAGTGTTTGTTTGTATTCCCCATATTTGTTGTCCTAACATAGGATTCCATATTACACATTTGTTGTTCATGTTAGGATCACATTACAGGTTGTAAAAGTTGTGGAGTGTGGCATTATGATATGCCGTTGTGTAGATCTGTAACAGTTGCCATTGTAATACTGGTGTATACACTGTTGTAGCCACTGTATAAGGGTAATGTTTCAGATATGTCCCTACTGTAGGCCATTTGTCCCACCATTATGTTTATCTCCATTCACACATCTTGCACTGACAGGTTTGATAGTTATACTGCAGGACTCTTACATACCCTTCAGATATGCCACCATGGAGACCAGTGTGATGCAGTGCAGTTAACAGCAACAATAAGTGAACATGTACAGCATGCAGTATGGGTAGGTGTGTTAAATGTGTGTATGGCAAATACCAAGGCCATAATATGGTCGGTGTATTGGCAAACCTGAACAAAAGACCTCCATGCTCACCAGCTACAGGCTGCTGCCTCATTGGTGTATCAGAGAGAACTGCATAGTTGTGTGAGAGATCTGATGTCAGTAGCCACACCTGTGGTATTGGAACAGAGTGGGAGCAGCATTTCAGTACATCAGCAGTACAAACCCACAATACTACAGATTATGCATTTCTG
>NC_056744.1:505324596-505339596 GCF_019279795.1 Protopterus annectens
ACAACAATAATATGTTGTGAAGCCAATTAGACCAGATTACATGTGTCCACTGGACACGTGTGTGAAACAGACAGCTACGTATGTGGCAATATTTTTTGGGGGGGAACAGATTGCCCATTTTTTTTTAAGGTGAGAGTGGGATGTTGGGGAAGGATAGTAGGTATATTTGGGTAGGGAGGTTGGGTATGAAGACAGACAAGACAGCATACAGGGGCAGTATATGACACAAGTGGGGGGTAAACACCTTAGATGGGGAGGGGTGTTTGGAAATTGGAAGCCCATGAGCCCCCAAATGGAAACAATGGGACTGAGGTCCCCACCCATGGGCATTCACCAGTGCACCTTCATGGCCCTGAAGGTGGCTGTGCTGGGGGCTTGGTAGGAGGGGCAGGCTGACCCTCTAAATGCACCATGCAGCCCTCAAGCTGGCATAGCAGATCTCAAACCTCCCTTTGGAGCTCACTATGCACCAATCCCTGGACCTGACTACAGGTGACAGTTTCCTGTCAGTGCCCACTACTGGGGGGGGGGATGAGCCTCATCTAGGTGGTTCCACCTGAAGGTGGTGCAGGAACAGTGGATGACGAAGTCCCAGGGTGGGTCCCAGATGTGCTGGAGCCCAGTGCCACTGCCAGATGAGCTGGGAGAGTTGGGTCCACTGGGACCGGACTTCCCAAACGTGCTATGGCGTTGCAATTTTTAAACATATGTCAGTTAGTAATAGTCAACACAATCCAGGATTAGTTATAACAGCATGCATATATACTCCCATTAACCCAAAACACCAAATTTGGAACAGTTGCATACCAAACAGAACACATGCATATATGGAACCACAGTGGCCATTACAACAGCATGCAGGTTACATTGATAACAACAGGCCACCAATGATAGAATTTCAACATGGAACATTAATAGAAACACATTATAATATTTATTGAACAATAGGACATATGTCCCAACTGTAGGTTTTGTGTAAGCATACCCATTGATTTGTGTATTTAGATTATTATTGCAGGTGGGGGGATGTCAATTAACAACTTATATATCCTTGTAGTTCTCACAACTTTAATGATCATTTCTCTAATCATTAAGGTACAGGTATTATTACACTACCCTATGGCCTTGGTTTGGCCAGTGGTATGTTTGTAAACAAGTGTATACTTCAACTGTCTTACAGCTAAATTCTACATCTCTTACCTGGTATACCTGTGGAGGGAATGCTTGTTAACACTACCTGACTGTTTCTACACATATTCCCAGATTGTGAGTTAATATTATGCACATACCTCTCAATCTCATATTGCACACACTATGGTCAAAGCTTGACAACATGGGGTACAACTAGGGACATATTTTGAATATTGCTTTGATAAACTTGGAGGGCTGATAGAGTGACAGGATTTGTTTTCATATACATTTTCTGAAGGTTTTAAGGTCTGAAAATCAAATGTATGTCATTATTTAGAGACTACAATTCTGAGATCATCCCACTGATTTGCAACAGGGACAGGGGAACAGGCAGAAAATATGAGCCAGTTATCTGGACATTCTGAAAGGATGTGTACAGTTTAGAGGTATGATTATACATACAGCTAACTACCACTCCCAGGATTGAAACCATAGCTGTGTCTGATAAAAATACCACAATTTAAGTGTCAGCAGAGTGTGCTGTTTCGATATTGCTGTCTTTCTCTTTAGTGTTTTCTAAGTCTCTCTCGGTTGTACAATCTGACCTTGTAATTACAACAGTCTTATACAGACATTCCTAGACATTTTTATTATGTAGCACAGTGTGGGTAACAGTAGTTAATACAACATTACTATTCAGAGAATGCAACACTAAAAATGCCATACAATACCAGAGTAAACACAACCAGTCCAGGATTTAGAGCTTTATTGCCAGGCAGTTACAGTTTTATTTAAATATGACCAGTATGGGACTATTACTGTCATATTGTCTGGTTTATTCAGCACAACCCATATACAAAACAGTTTTTATATTGGCAATTGACTTTCTACTACTTTTATATTTATTTGGTATGACTACTACAATCAGGATTGTTACTCACCAGCCTCGCAATGACCCTTTGCATCCTATTCACATGAGCTGTCTGATTCACAGCCTGTTCAGCTGCAGCTGTAAGGGAAATAGAGAAATATTTAGCCATACCTATCCGTCATATACACAGGCTAGACATTATTATACAGTTACTAGTATGAGTACTTACACACTGTTGGGACATCACCCCTTTGCCTTGATTCTTGGACCCACTGGTCCAAGAGCTCCCTCTTCCTCCATTTCAGGTCGGCATAGTGGTGCCTGACCTGCTCAACAGTCTGAGGGATACCAGTGGTACTGGTGAGATCATGGGTGAGATGGTCCCAGGCTTCCGCTTTTTATATGGGAGCCTTAGTACTGGCCCTGCAGCAGTCTCTCATCGTGTTTTTTTATGAGGAGTCCTACCATGACTTTGGACTCCTGGATGCCCCAGCACTGCGCACAGAGCACACTTCCTCTCCAGCTACAGCCATTCTGCCTACAGTGGGAAGCTGCAACCAGTTATGAGCTGTATACCCACCTGTGGGGTTTAAATACAGCCGATTTCTTGTCCTTTGCCATGACTGGATGTTTTTTGAGTATGCTGAGCTAAGCTAAGCTATGGGTAAACCTGCTTAGCTAAGGTTGGCAGTGGTTAAAGGGGCAGGGTCAGCACTGCTTACCAATGGGAAAATCCATTTAGCTGGGCTACTCATTGCTTAGCAGTCATATTTACACAATGCTGACACCTAGTAAGCAGAGCTGTGCAATGCCTAGCATTGCTTATTTTTCATTTTATAGACTATCTTCTGTATGGCATTGATTCATCATTCATTACATATTGTAAATTTGTTTACTGCCCCTGACATCCCCCAATGTGCTTTCATTACATTTATTCATGTGTGACTATACTTGTATGGGCACTTGTGTTTATATAGGAATTCACAACTTTATTATACTGACACCTCACTTCTGGACCTAGTGCAGTACACCAGATTAACAAATATAGGTTATTTAGGAGGTAATACAAACAAATTGTTTATGCACTGCTGTCACATTTAAAATGTGAATAGGTTACAGTGAGGATAGAATCGGGAATGGCTGCTCGCAAAGCGTACACTCTAACCACTACACTATTGCAGTACTGCTTTTGTTGGACGTCTGTTACTGTTTAACTTCTTGTGATGGTTAAGCTGGACTAAGCGTAGCTAAGCAGTGGGCACACCCGTACAGCTATGGTTAAACTTCATTGCATTTATAAAAAAAAAAAAGTTTTGTTGTGTTATTTTAGCTATACCCTTCAGAATATCCCTGCTAATGCTAAACCCTGTACCTTTATCAGCTTTCTGCTTCATGGTGGGCATACCTCTCAACCTCTTAGGGCAAAAAATCTGGACAAACCCTAAAATGATGGGGGGACAAATAGGGACAGATTTTAAATATTGCTCTTACAAACTTAGAACGTTGATATAATAATAGATTTTGCATTAGCATGCATTTTCTGAAGGATGTGGGGTCTTAAACTCTAATGTTTGTCATTATTTAATAACTTCAATCCTCAACTATTTGCCAGGAAAGTACAGATTTTAGGGGGAACACACCAAAAATATGAGGCAAAACTCTGGACATTCTGCGAAAATCTGTGCAATAGGGAGGTATGCCTTTAACCGCTTTTGTTTTCCAGACGGGTTGGGGGTGTTATGAGCATTCTTGCTCATTTTAATTGCCAAATAGCAATTCTAGAGTGCAGGGGCATGTGTATTGTGAGAGCTCTGCTCTCAGACACACCCACTACACTTGTACACAGCTCCTTGTCCATTTAACAGCACAGGCAGCGCACCTTCATGAATATTCAAGGCGTGCTGCCGTGCTGTATAGGAATAATCCCTCCCATGCAGGAATAGCTTATTCCTACATGTCTGCTTGCTGAATCCTAGGGACTATTTTCTAAAACAATCTCTAACAGTGTGAAAATTAAAGAAACCTGTGAATTAGTGTATTCAGTATTTTGATGTAAAAAAAAGTCTAACTCCATCTAAACCATAAGCATTAGGGATAACAGTAAACAATCTGGTCATGTCCATTGTAACTAATAAAATATCATAACAGTTGCCCAACATTTTAGTAGATGCATAAAGTTTGGTAAAGTACTCCACATCACTTATGACTGCTGGTGCATGCTTGAGAATATGCATAAGCGTATCTTACACATAAATAGATATTCTCCAGGATTCAGCAAGCTCTGCACAGTGTGCAGGAATAGTGCAAGAGCTGCTGCAAACAATATGGCACACAAGCAATCCAGGAATGAGTTCCCGGGATGTGCACAAGTGCTCCTACACTATTCCTGCATGGACACCTGCTATATGCTAATTAGCCCATTTGCTGGTGAAAACCATGCAAATGAGGTGAATTAGCAATCCAGGAAGCAGGCAGGCATCTGTGCAAGAATAACGTACAATGCAGAAATGTATTCAGTTACTAACTGAATGCATTTCTGCAAATTACAAAATGGAGGCATGACAGCTCCAAAGAAAGCATGTGTTCAATGTAGTAGGCATGCCAAAGGCCAAATATATGGCCCTTGGTATGGGGAATAGTTGCAAAATTATAAAAAATAACTTTTTTTGGGCCGATTTCGGATGTTTAAGCGTAGGGCAGCAGTGCGCAAATGGCCAGAAAATATGATTAAAAGTTGGAAATAAGCTTTTAAACCCAAATCAGCATCTTGCCATGATAGTCAATGGCATGCACAAGAAAACAATACCAGGGAATAGTGGTTGTTAAGGGGGAAGGGTCAGTGTGAGTGTGGTAACTATGAATTAGCATTCTGTTTAATGCAAATGGGGGAATCAATACTAAATCACAGAATTCCTGTCAGTGTTAGCTTGCACCCAACCATGCAGGTGCAGCAACACCATGGTATAAGAGGTAAATTACCTCATAAGGGGGAGTGTCATGCATGCTGTAAGCTTATTGGAGCTCTGTGGCCCATGCTTGCCCTTAGCTAAGCACAGCTAAGGAAGGGAGTGTGCCTGTGGTTGCCTAGCAGGGTTTACATTGCCTAAATGGGTGTGCATGCCACACACCGGGTTTTAAACAAAACAAAAAAAAAAAAACACAGGAAATAGCAGCTCTGTTCCCATCTGAGCACTGCATATGTGCGACATGCCTCAGGGCTTAAACGGGAAGGCAATGGGAAGGGAAAACAGCAGTAGGAAGGATCAAGGAGAACCAGCATAGCCGGCAGGTGAAATGTATCAGAATCAGTCAGTTACACAGGCAGCAGCCCAGCCTAGCACAGTACTATAAACTATGCAAACACCTTTCATTCTGCTTTTTTCCACAAACTCTACACCACCAGTGTATACAGATGGGGAAATTTTACCTGACAAAACTAACAAAATGTTAGGGGCTGTTGTTGCTTTCATACATCAATATGTGGAAGAGACTAAGGGTAGTGAATATGTGAATGCTGACGACCAACCTACAGTGAGGAGGAAGAGAAGAGTGTAAAGACTCAGAGTAACATACCAGGGGCTACATGAGCTGGAGATAGTGGAGCACTATAGGGTGGACAGGGACAATCTACAGCAAACTGCTGAGCTGTACTGGCCATGCCTCACACACAGAACCAACAGAGGGGAACCTATCCCAGTGGATGCCAGTGAGCACATATATTTCCTCAACACCCACAGTAAAAGGGATGCCAAACATGACACTACTTGTGCTTTACCATGTATAGGGAGTGTACTATGTACATCCAATATAGTCAGCCTTCCAGCACCGTCCTCAGTACTGGCACAGCACAAGTAAGTCACTCTTCCTATCAATTGCTGAATGGAGTAGTATGTTCTGCTAGTTGTATCTATGGTATGGATGTGAGCATGCAAGGGAATCGGGTGGTTGAATGGGATAGCAGCAGATAGTGGACACCTATATTGGCAGCATGAAATCCATAACAAATACTGGTGTCAACAAAGTAGGCAGTACTAGACAAGGTGACAAATCCCACTGCAGTACATGTGGTGGCCCAATTGTGCGTCCATAGGACACAGACATGCATGTCAGTGAGGTTCACATACCCAACACCAGCTTCAGCCAGTAGGACAAGTGTAGATGACCATAAAGAAAGGCTGTGCTAAGGCTTCCAATTGATGGCAATGGTGAACATGAACAGCCCACTCCAGACCTGCACAGACAGACTACAACAGGTCTGGCAGTTGTATGTTAGTTCTGAAGGATAAGAATTCTGAAACTGAAATGTAGGTCAATAAAACCTAAGATCTGTACACTACTGATATGCCACTAGTCTGCATGATAGGTCAGAATAGAAAACAAAATGGAAGCCAACAGATTACCTGAAATAACAGTACAGCCATAGCAAATGTTTAGATTTGTCAGGTGTGCCCCCCCCCCACAATCCTATGTAGAAATGCAGTAACATGTACGTGTGGTTTAATAACAGTGGAGCACTGATCACCTGTGCTGGCCCAATTTGCAGCATAGATTGCTGCATGGGTGCAATATGCAGGGGTCCGTGTATTAGGTTGTTGTGTGTTCACTATTGTCTGGAAGTGGTCAGCATGTAGGCATGGAAGGTTTTGTCTCAGTGGTCTATGGCCAGTATTGTTGATGACAGGGCTATGTTCCGACAACTGCAGTGCCAACCATAATGCATCTCAGCAATATCCATGTCAGCAGTCATCCATAGTCACTGTAAGATGTCAATATCTGTCACCTTCTGAAAGATGGACATGCCATGAATGTGGCCCCAGACCTCCACACAGTACACAGGTGGAAGTACCCTAGACAGAGTACATAAAATGTAACTGTCAACTGCACACACCTTTGGAATTGTACATACAGGTTAGCAGCACATTAGTTGTGTGTGTAGTATGGAATACTGATGTAGTCTGGCCATTCACTGGCAGACCACAAGAGACACAGCTATGAAGTAATGAGAGACTGTCTATGTCCCTGCACAAGGCAACATAAGGGGAATGTCCCAGGTATATCGGTGAGTCAGCTGCAAGAAGCTTCCATATCACACAAGCACTCAGCTCACCCCATGATCAGTCACAGGTTTATCTCAGATCATATCCCTGCTGTTGGGAATAAGTACAGTATGATCCCCACTTCTGTGTGGGAATACCCACAGAATGCAGCATGCTGAAGAGGTGTCCCATGTAGGTGTGTCCCTAGCTGTAAGCAGCACCCTGCCAGCATCCAGACCAATGGATTAATATGGATGGGAATCACTGCCTTAACACCTCGCACACTTACCCTGTCACCCCAGGGGAATTCAGTGACTCGCAGCCTGGGAATGAAAGAGTGACAGAATGCACTGGCCTGCTACAGAAGGCCTGCATCACTACCAAATGCCCTACAGTCCTCTGTCAAGGGCCTGTGCCTCACCCATACTGCCAATGTATGTAATCTCATGGGGTCCCAACTAACAACATAACACAGTCCACAGAACACAAAGGCAAGGCCATGTTGACAAATCCCAGTAACATGCCCACCATGTCCTACTGCATGAATGGTGGACCAACCCGTAAATACCACTGGGATGAAGGAACAACTATATGGATACTTCTCAGATATTGTTTGCATAATGTTAGGGAGAGGATAGAATAACAGAGTGGGAGGCTGTAGAAGCATGGACGTCATGGAGTGTGTGAAGTCTGAAATTCTGATGTATGCCCATATTACCCCTTCCTGCAAACCCAGTAATGGGTGGCTACAAACTTGCTTGTAAACCACAATGTGAAGAGACACAGACCAGATATATAAGCCTTGCCTTTGGGTAACCTGGTTGAATCTGTACAGCTGAGAGGTATGGCCACAGCAGGATACGGTGTTTCTGTTATGTCGATATATGTACAAGCAGGGGATCCTCAATCACTACAGTACCAAGGTGCTGGACCATTTACAAAAACCCATCAGCAAGTGTTTGCAGCTACCCCTCCATAATGGCATGGGTGTGCAAGAATACTTTGCCAGAGATGGCCTGCACCTGTCGCCCTTAGGATTCCGGATACTGGCTAAGGCTCTTGCCACCCCTACAGTGCCTTTTTTAGGCAAGGTTCAAATGACAAATTCACCACCATAACAGGTACAAGCAAGCAAAATCTGAAGGTAATGCTACTCAGTGCTAGAAGTCTAAACCTCAAAATGCACTCACTCGAGGCACTCGAGAATGGAGAGCATTGACATCTGTGCAGTGACAGAGACCTGGTTCAAAGCTCCAGAGAGCACCCCTGCATTACCAGGCTACAATTCATACCACAACTTTCGGCCACCTAACCCAGAACAAAGCACTAAAGGTGGAGGCGTGTCCATATTCATTAGGGATATCCACACCTCCAGGCTAGTTGCACAGCATAATGCATCCGAGATTATCCAAGTGCAACTAACTCTAGGCAAGACCGCAATCCAAATTGTAGCTTGCTACAGACCCCCCCACCATGACCCAGGAATCCCACTCCTCATTTCTTGATACTCTGAAAGTATTAGGGTACAACCCAACACCCTAATAATGGGCGATTTCAACTACCCCACCAATAACTGAGGAAAACTACTCATGTACCAACTCTTTTGCTCAACGTTTTCTAGAATTCATAAATTCCAGTGCCTTGGATCAACTTATTCACACCCCCAGCAGGGGCAGCAGTATCCTAGACCTGGTCATTACCAACATGGGAAACCGGTGTTCCACACCAGAGGTCAATTCCTCGTTGGTCAGATCCGACCACAAGCTAATCAGCCTAGACATCCACATCCCACCCCCACCCCCAGTTAGGGAAACCATTGTAAAAAACTTCTCCAGAGCCAATTTCACACTTCTTAAGATAGAAGTGGCAAATTTCATGACACCATGCAGATGGACAATAGAGGTATGACTGCTGAATCCTACACAAATGCACTGTATAAGTACTTACACGAGTGCATGGATCATGCTATCCCTAATAGAACCAAGATGTTATCCTCCAAAAAAGGAAGCCGATCTGGTGGTCTTCTGCCATAAACAAACTCTACAACAGAAGAAAGAAATTGTTGCAAAAAAGAGTAAAATCCCATGACTGGAGGATCTCCCTGGTCAACCTCAGTAAGAAGCTGAGATCCCTCGTTAAATTCTCCAAAGCTAGTTATGAAAACAAAATTGCCACTGACTCTAAAGACAACCACAAAGCATTCTATAGCTATGTCAAGAATCTCAATGGGAGCACTCAGATCTGTTACAGCACAATGGCACTAAATATACAGAACCAACTGATATTGCCAACATCCTGGCAGACAGGTTCAGTGCTAACTTTACCCCCCTCTCACCCTGTAGAGGGCCCATCTCTATACCAAAAGAATGCAAAGTTCCTATAATCACGGCTGCAGAGGTAAAAAACACACTCTCCAAAGCCAAGAACACAGCATCCATGGGACCTGACAATATTCCAGGCTGCATTCTACATGAACTACAGAATGAACTGGCATCCTACCTAAGTACCATGTTCAATCATAGCCACACCTCAGGCTTTGTTACCACTGAATGGTGCACCTCGACGGTTATCCCACTCCACAAAGGGGAGCCATGAAGGACCCCCGGAACTACTGCCCCATTAGCCTGACGAGCCTGGTCTGCAAGGCCATGGAACGTATCCTCTTGGAACTCATAAACAAAGACATTGGTAATCTCCAAACTCTGGACCCTACCCAGTTCAGATTTGTAAAAGGCAGATCATATCTCCTAAACCTGATTGACTTCTTTGAAGCAGTCACCAAAGCCATAGATGAGGGTAAAGTGGTTCACACAGCTTATCTAGATCTTGCCAAGGCTTTCGACACCATCTCTCACTTTGGAATTATAGATAAGTTCACTAAACTAGGTATAAATCCCTATGTCACAAGATGGGTTGCCAACTGGCTCATGGACAGAACCCACACTGTGAAAGTAGAGGATTCCAAATCAGACTTCAGACCAGTGACAAGTGGAGTACCACAGGGTTCAGTCCTGGGTCCTCTCCTGTTTGGTATCTACTTCTCTGAAGTGCAGGCTAACACAGAAGGTCTTTGGCTAACAAAGTTTGCAGATGACTGCAAACTAGGAGCCATAACTGAAACTCTTAACAATGTGGGCATACTACAAAAGGGCCTCACTGACACAGATACCTGGTATCAAAGCCATGGCCTGAAGCTCAATGCCAAAAAGTGTATTGTCATCCCCTTTGGTAAAAACTCTGTACCCATGAACTACCACATAGCTGGTAGTCTACTTAATGTTGAAAATGTGATGAGACCTTGAGACACAGGTGGACAGTAGTCTCTCCTTTGATAATCACATTGCCACAGTGGTTAGGAAATCCTTCTATGTGACTCATTTCATCACAAAAGGATTCTCATCCAGAAAAAAAGAGGTCATTGTTCCCCTCTACTCATCACTCATTAGACCCATTGTAGAGTACAATGCCCCTTTTGGTATGTACCTCACAAGACATCTACACCAACTGGAAAGACCACAGAAATACCTCACAAAGAGTATTACTGGCCTCAAACAGATGCCCTACGCAGACCGTCTAAAAAAACTACAGCTTTACTCCATCGCATATCGCCTACTCACAGGCGATCTCTGCCTAACACACAAAACTATGTCAAACCCAGAGCTGTTGGACATGCTCCACTTAAAGAAATCCCAATCCCTCTGAGCTACACGCTCTAGGGACCTAAACCTTGTCACCACAATAAACAGAACATGCTGAAGGGATAGATTCCTGTCCCAGAGACTTCCCATACTCTGGAACAGACTACCTATCTATGTCAAACAGAGCTCCTCATTAGCACTCTTCAAGAAAAATCTTGATGATTGGATGGGAAATAGGAAATTCATCCCAGGGATCACTTCTGTGGCTCTGCTCAACAGTGGCACAGGAAAATAATTTTCTTGAGTGGCGAAAGCCAAGGTACATTTTTTGGCTAGGCTTATATAGGCCCTAGGGCCAATAGCCTAGTACCTACCTATGAACCTATGAACCTATGTAGGCTGCAGACAACAATACTGGACACAGCTTCATTCATCTTGTATTTCCCAGGAAATAACTGTGAGCAAATAAGTATATCTGTCAGTAGCTGATGACAGAATACATTGCAGTGTAAAACACTGCATATGTCTGAATATCTCTGCTAACACCAACCATGTAACACAAACAGCACAGATACAATACTTACAGTATCCCGCTATCTGTCACCCATTGTAACTCCATATTATCAACCTATCTACAGATAACCTGCAGAAACAAGTTACTAGCTGTAGGTGAAGAACACCAAATCCTGGAGTGAAGTACAACCTACCTGGAATGGATTCACACACTCAATACAGAAGGTCATACTGGGCATGTAAATGAAGCCTATGTCTGACAACACAGTGGATTATACATATCTGTCAGTCACAGATGTCTGGGCACACACAGCACATTGCACACCATTCATGCTTTGCACACACATTGGATAGGAATACTCACACATGTCCAAGGCCAAAACACTATAATATGTCAAACATACACACACACACACACACACACGCACACACACACACACACACACACACACACACACACACACACACACACACACAGATGTGGGGAAGAGAGAGGCAGACAGTGACAATGAGATTTCCATCATGAGGCCTGTCCCACCCACCACACATCCAATAGGCCAGTATCACATGATGTGCTGATGTCAATCACTGTAGACATTGCTTTTGGAAGCCCTCAGCCATATAGTGTCTGTGGTGCTTATGATAACTGTGTAATATGATAGTACAAATCAGTATTCATCTAGCATTTGTGTACCCAGTCCTGTCAAATGTAAAGTTGTGTGTGACTGAGTGTTGTGTGTGTGTTTCCAGAAGAATAGTTTATGGGCCATTCACACACACTGCACTTCCCATTGCCCATGTTAGCATTCCTGCTGATGTCAGTCACCTTGAAATAATCCTCTGACCAAGTATCAGCCCTATAAGCTGAGTGGCGCTGGTGATACGTGTGTAATGCTGTAGTGTAGAAAAATAGTTAGGTAGGAGTTATAATCCCACACATGGCAACTCTGAAGCTGTGAGTGTTTGTGAGAAAGAGTGTGTGTGTCTTTGATGATACCCAATTTTATGGACATTCACACTTACTACTCTCCCCTTACCCCTCCTTTAGCACTGCTGCTGATGTTAGTCACCCTCAAAGATACCGCCTGAGAGTTATTCAACATATATGCTCCATGGCACTTGTGATAACTGCATAATACTATAGTGCAGCATACTAGTTAGGTAAGAGTTCCAATCCCCGAGATAGCAGCTGTGTGTGTGTGTGTGTGTGTGTGTGTGTGTGTGTGTGTGTGTGTGTGTGTGTGTGTGTGTGTGCGTGTGTGTGTGTGTGTGAGAGTGTGCGTGTGTCTCTGATGATACCTGATGTTACTCACCTTCAAAGATACCTTAGGACAGCTCTTCAACATATAAGCTCTGTGGCACTTGCAATGACTGCATAATACTACAGTGTAGTATATTAATTATGTCAGAGTTCTTATCCCTGAGATAGAACTATGAAACTGTGTGTGTTTGTGTGAGAGAGTGTGTGTGTCTTTGATGATACCTGATTTTATCGACATTCACACTTACTACTCTCCCCTTACCTCTCCTTTAGCACTGCTGCTGATGTTAGTCACCTTTAAAGATACCTGTGGAGAGCTCTCCAACATGTAAGCTCCATGGCATATGCCATAAATGTGTAACAATGTAGTAGCAGTAACTATATAGGTATGGGTTTGAATCTCATCTGTGGTAAGTGTCTGTGTGTGTACATATGTATGTTTGTACCTTAAAGATTTTGGCCCCATTCACATCCAATACACATCTCAAAGTCTGACTACAGCAGTCCTACAGATATCATCCACCTTAGAAGTACCTGTTGTGCATGGGGTAAATGCGTAACATAATGGTCCGTAAAGAGTTTTAGATAGAAGTTTGAACCTCACCCCTGGCAAATAATGTGTGTGAAGGGTAAAATTATTTTTGAGATCTCTTACCCACTACATCACCCAATGGCAGTGTTTACAAGGGTTGGTAATGTTCATCACCTTAGAAGTACATTGGGACAACATTCATCCTCTAAGCTATGTGGCGTGTCCGATAAATGCAATACACTATAGTAGCAATACATCGCTAGGTAAGGGTTTACTCTCAGTACTGGCAAGTGTTTGAAGATGAATGGTTTTGAAGCCATTCACACTAACTACACCTCATATTGCCCTACTTTAGCATTTCTGTTGATGTCATTCATCTTGAAATAACCCTTTGGCAGTATTTCAGCCCTATAAGCTCTGTGGCGCTTGTGATAACTGCGTAATACTGTAGTGTAGTAAACTAGTTAAGTAAGAGGTCTGATCCTGATCTTCCTAACTGTGATAATATGTGTCTTTCTCTGAGAATGTGTGTGCGTGTCTTCAGTGACACCTGATTTTGTGGAAATTCACACTAACTACACTTCCCTTACCCCTCCTTTAGCACTGTTGCTGATGTCATTCACCTTCAAAGATAATTTGGACAGTTCTCCAACATGTAAACTCTGGGGCGCATGCAATAACTGCGTAACAATGTAATGGCAATACATAGGTAGGAGTTTGAAGCTCAGTACTGGTAAGTGTGTGTTTCTGTGTGTGTCATCAGTATCCTGTGTGGGTGTTGGGCTGATTGTGTAATGACAGGATCCATTGCAGTGTGGGTTTTGCTACACCATTATATTGAGGACCTATATGTCCCAATGTCCACATTACAACGGCAACAGTTTTCAAACACTGTAGTGGTTATTGTAGACAATCCTCAGCCATAAATGTGTACAGCCATATGCAATTACTATGTAACAGTATGGATTAGTAAACAAAATAGGCAACCGTTATAATACCCAGATACCACTCTCCACCCATGGATCATACGCAAACACGCTTGGCTCTTATGATCTTACTTTCTTCCTTTCTTACTTTGTCTCTCTCTCTCTCTCTCTCTCTCTCTCTCTCTCTCCCCTCTCTGGTGGATGTGGAAAAATACATCTGTTTTGCATAGGCAGCAGCTTGAGTTTTGTAAGTAATGCTCATTATCAGCTTATGGCCTGTGCATGAATTTCAGTCCGCCACTTGCTAATTGCATGTGGAACAGCTGTGGTATCATTCCTATAGCCAATTGCATGGAAACACACTCCTATAACTAAGCACTTCATGTGGGTGTTGACCCTTTTCCTTCACTGTGAGCAGGATTTCATGTGGGTGTCTGACAAACAGCATCACAGAGGATAGTTGGAAATACCTCTTACAACATACACAGTGGAGACAGGCCAACAAGCAGGGAAGGGAATGTTACAGACATGGGGACAGAATGTAAGTATTGCTGTTCTACATTTGAAGTAATGTTGGTTTAACAGGGTTTGTGTGGATATGGCTGTTCTACATGATTTGAAGTCTGGCATGACAGTGTTGTTTGGGTGAGGAAACTCTCACCTGTAGGGCTATCTGCAGACTGGCCAGAGTATGGAGTCTTACATGTGCTGTGCTACTCACATATTTCCTATCTTTAGAAATGCAGTAGCATACTTTGATGATTGCAGTCAGTACATGGTGACATCCATGTGAGTAACTGACTTCATATCCCTCAGAAGAGATATGTCACAACAAACCCTGTTACACCAGGAATTGTCTCAGTTTATCATAGCAATATGTCAAAATTGGCCCTATGTGTGTGCCTCTGTCCCCCAAGTCTGTCACCCTTTGTCCATATGTCATGCAGTAAGAGGTATATATGTACGGTATATCATTATTTACTGACATCATACCTGATAACAAGCCAGTAATATATCAGACTTCTAGACATGTTATGTATAGTAGGCCTTATATTTGAGGACAAAACCGGGACATTCTGTTGAGGTCTGTAC
>NC_056744.1:505344596-505352096 GCF_019279795.1 Protopterus annectens
GACACAGCTTTTTCAACCTACTAGCATGGATTTCCTGATTCACAGCCCACTCAGCTGCAGCTGTAAGGGAAATAGAGAAATATTTAGGCATACCTATCCATCATATACACAGGCTGGATATTAGTAAACAGTTATTGGTATGAACACTTACACACTGCAGGGAAATCACCCTTCTGCCTTGGTTCTTGGACCCACTCATCCAAGAGCTCCCTCTTTCTCCGCTTCAAGTCACATAGTGGTGCCGCACCTGCTCATCAGTCCAAGGGATACCAGTGGCACTGGTGAGATCACTGGTGGGATAATCCCAGGCTTCTGCTTTATACTGGGAGCCTTGGTACTGGCCCTGCAGCAGTTTCTCATCATGGTTTTGTACCAGGAGTCTTACCATGACCATGGGCTCCTGTATGCCCCAGCACTGCGCATGGAAGCGCATGCCCTCACCAACTCCTGCCATACTGCATACAGTGGGAAGCTGCAACCAGTTATGAGCTGTTTTCCCACCTGTGGGGTTTAAATACTGCTGATTTCCTGCCTTTTTCCATGATTGGATGGCTTTGAATACGCTGAGCTAAGCTAAGCTAAGGGCAAACCTGCTTAGCTAAGGTTGGCAGTGCTTAAAGGGGCAGGTTTAACACTGCTTACCAATAGGCAAATCCACTTAGTTGGGCTACTCATTGTTTAGCAGTCATATTTAAACAATGCTTACACCTGATAAGCAGAGCTGCACAATGCTTAGCACTGCTTATTTTTTATTTTATAGACTATCTGCTGTATGGGATTGATTCATCATTCATTAAATATTATAAATGTGTTTACTGTCTCTGACATCCCCCAATGTGGTCTCATTACATTTATTCATGTGTGACTATACTGTATGAGGCACTTGTGTTTATATGGGAGTTTCACAACTTTATTAAAGTGACACCTCACATCTGGACCTACTACAGTACTCTGGTTAACAAATATATGTTATTTAGTAGCTAATTATAAAAAAATGTTTATGTACTGCTTTCACATGTAAAATACAAATTGGTTACAGTGGGGATCAAATCGAGAATGGCTGCTTGCTAAGTATACACTCTAACCACTACACTATTGCAATACTGCTTATGCTGGAAGTCTCTTGCTATTTAACTTCTTGTGTTGTTTAAGCTGGACTAAGTGTAGCTAAGCAACGGGCACACCCACGCAGCTATGCTTACACTTTATTGCATGTTTAAAAAAAATATATATTTGTTGTGTTATTTTATTTGTACCTTTCAGAATATCCATGCTAATGCTAAACCTGTTATTCTATCAACTTTCTGCTTTGTGGGACGATTGCCCGTTTTGCCTTTGTTCATATTCCTTACTCTGATGGGGTGGGAGGTGTGTGCTGTGTGCTTATGCTACATTGTTTTATTCTAACAACATTTGTCTTGGTAGGGACGATTGTCCCTTATGGCTTTGACCAGATTTGTTATCCTGAAGGGTTGGGAGTGTTACGAGCATTCTCACTCATTTTTAATTGAAAAAAGGCAATTCTGGAGTGCAGGGGGCATGTATATTGTGAAAGCTCTCAGACATACACCTGCATTTGTATATGGAACTGTGTCCATTTTACAGCACGGCAACATGCCTTCATACATATGTATGGCGCGCTGCTGTGCTGAATAGGAATGGTCCCTGCCATGCAGGAATAACTTACTCCTGTACAGCTGCTTGCTGAATCCCAGGGATTGTCTCTGTAAGCCAGCCCTGTCCGGCAACAATGGGTCTCATAGATGGTTCACAAACATCTTTATGAATCTTTGGGAGCCCATTAATCACTGGAATAACTGGATTATCAATAGAAAAGAAATTGTACAGATCAAAAGTCACTTGGCCAGTCATTAATAAGTCATAAAGATTGCTCTGAGCCCTACTAATAATAGAGGCAATACCCCTGAGATCTATATGAGTATACACTTTAGTAACTGACAAATCATTTTTGCAATGAGACACGGGACATGTTCAACAATGCCAATTCAGCCACTGAGGCCTTTCTCCATTATATCCTACAACAGACCTGTCAGCTCCTGCCAGGTGACAAAATTGCCAACTCCACTTGTACTACTCCTTGGAGGGTATCACTGCAGGAGCACATGGGGACAGATCTACCTGGTGCAGGTGGAGCAGGTAGGGCTGGGGTTGTGAAGGCAACACTGACAAGTTGTAACTCTGTAGTGCTATGTGTCTGTGCTGCAATCTGTGGAGCTATGTTGGGCCGAGCCCCAGTGGTCAGTCTACCTCTCTGTGCAGTTGTTCATTTTGTTTTCAGCAGCAAGGTATGCAAAAGCAGAATGTTAAGAAATTATATAAAAAAGGGGAGAGAGAGAGAGAGACAGTGGGTGGGTGGGGTGGGGGGATTAGATCCATGGCATGTCATATTATTTTATTTTTTAATACTCTTTTTTTAGTACAGAAACAAATATGATATTTGACTACTGTACATTTTTGCCACATCCAGATATGATGGAAGGGTATGAATATATCATAAAATAAATAAATCTCACTGCTAGGATATGAGAGATAGCAGCCTTAATTTCCCTATGTCATATAGGATATATGCATTCACATGTAATAATTGTAATTACCATGACTGAATTGTTCCTGGCATTCATTATTGCTGTTAATATTTTAGAAATAATATCCTGGTTACTGAACCCACACACAGTTAAACTGGCATTCTCATTGTCTAATGCAAGCAACAGGGCCTATTAGAGAAGGCATGCATGCTTGATATCAAGGATAAGGTATGTCTGATCAAATGCTAGGGGATGAAGGACTGAAAATATTTATTTGACTTGCTTTTGGATCTTAGGCCTACTTTTCTCTTGCCTGTCTGAAGAGAGTTAGTCTCTCCTGGCATGCCTCATGGTTTGCTGCTATTTCCTCTTCAGATGTAAAGTAAAAAAAAAAAAAAAAAATATATATATATATATATATATATATATATATATATATATATATATATACATATGTATGTAATGTATATATGAAACCATAATGAATTACTCCTTGGGATGACTAGATAATTTATGGCATATCACCATATCACAGGCAGGTTATGGATCAATGTACCTTTACAGCTGAGGGTGTTTGCAGTCCTAAACCTAAATTCATCCTTCCATTGGCTTTTTCAGGTCACTATAGTGTAGGCGATATTGTTCCCCAATGAGTTGAATACCAGTTGCACTGGAGACAACCTTGGCCAAGCTATTTCTTAGCCTTATACTAAGACCTGGTATAATGCCCCTGCAGCAACCTGCAGCATAGCGCTACTTGAGGAGAGCCACAGAAGCCCTGGACTCCTCAACACCCCACCTTTGTGCTCTGCATTTATCATCATTCTCTCTTTTGCCAGCCATGTCTGCAGAAGTCAAGCTTACAATATATGTCTAAATTGGAGCCCAGTTCATATCTCACATACGACAGGTTGTGCCAAGGATGCACATCCTTGCACAGTGCATTTGCATGATTGCAAGCATATGGATTCCTTGGCATACAAATTGCCAGTACTTACATTAAATAGCACTAAAGGTGTGAAACATGGCAGTTCAATTCACAATGTGTAATACTCAAACTATTGACGCATGTTGTAATTTTGAACAATGAAGTGCTTCATGGCTTGGCTGATAATCCTTGGTGTTTGGAAGGACAAATAGAATGAAATATGGCATATTTTGATGTTGGGGCTTACACAATGTTAAAGCTATGTTTAGCATCGAGGAATCAAAGCCACGGGATGAAGAAAGCAAAAAATGAAACGTAACTTTTTATTTCTCATTGTTACAGGAGAACTTTCTTTTAAGCATAGTAATTAGAAATATATAGATTTCAGAATAAATGGAGATATACATTAGAGGGGCATGTATGGGTGTGGCTTTATGTAGTCCTGGAAATGTATTTGTATGTAAAAGGCGGTATTTCTTTTGTAAATATATTTCAGATGGATGGAGTTGCATGGCTTGAGTAATACAGGTTGGGGTATGTTACATACATACTTTACAAGACATACTCTCCTAAACACATAGTTGGGGTATGTGATGAGTCATGCTGATTCTAACAAAACAATTGTGCCCATCATACAAATGCCAAGTGCATTTTAAATTAAATATCATCATTGTCAAGTTAAAGAAATTGTACACACATTAGTTTCAGGATACATGTGAAGCATTAGTGACATATCCTAAATAGAAAAGTTTAGTTATGCAAGCATTGCTGATACATTGTTTGTAATAAACATATTTATGATTCTCATTCGTCTTCAGTTTTACATCCCTAATTAAAATGCTGTGAGAAATGGGATTCTGACATCCTTTGTAAAATTATTTTTCTATGGATTTGAACCCTTAATTACCTGTGCTTGTTATCTAAACTCACCGCACTTACACTTTGTGCCACAAAGACAGATGGAATTGTTCCAATCAGTGCTGTCCAGAGTGCTGATGAAAGTGCACTTTTGACAGATGTATTTGCACTATGAGGCAGCCCAAATAAAAATGTGAACTTTTTTATGTAGGCATTGAGCCATGTTTTGCATGCTGCTGAGCACAGCATAAATGCAAATGGCATGAGAAATAAAATATGACAAAGACAAAAGCTGACAGTAAAATTATTTTAATCACTGGGTATATTTAGCAATGACTGGTGCAAGACGTGCATTCAAATGATGCATTCATCCGTTTTACATCTCTGTGCAACATCAGAAATGTATTTTGTGGAACAAATTATCAGACTTGAAGTTAATGATAAACACTGTGAAAGTGGACAGAGAACAGCTCACATGCTGTTAGCAATACTGAGAATAGTGGAGTTTTACATAACAGCACACTGATAAAAATAAATGTGTGTAAATAGGTATTCATACTTCCTCTGTAAAATTAATAATTAACTGCATCACCTGTCTTATTTCTCTCAGTTCACTTCACTTACACCTTGTGCCTCAGGGGTAGTTACCTAAGACATGAATTTTAATCACTTAGTACTATCAACACTGCTGATGTCCATACACTGTAGCCAGGTGTGTTTGTGCAATAGACGGTAGCCCAAATAAAAAGTTTCACTGTTAGCTTTGGAAATTAAATGTATTTGAGCACCACTCAGCACAGCAAAAATATAAAAGGCAACAAAGTAACAAGCAATATGAAATTGTAATGAAGCAGCCAAAATAAATATGAATGTTACTTTCATCACTGGCTTGCAGCATCATAAGTTGTGTTACACATCATGACTGGTTTAGGTAAATGCGTCATTCATCTTATTTTTAAATATCTGTTAGCACAGTTTAGAAACTATTTTTGACATCATGCACAGCAAATGTTGTCATTAGCTGAAAGTATAGATGATTTTACTAATACAACACACTGGTATCAGCAAGTCACAAGGAATATAAGTAACATAGTCAGCATTTATCACACATACTTAGGGCATGCAAGTTACCTTACAGAATGTGCGTATATCCTTGTACCTGACACCATTCAAACCAAAGAGTAAAAAGCATGGATGCTTTGACCTTGTTATGAACTCATCAGCACAGTATAAGTGGATTGTTTTGTTACAGTTTAGAAACACAGGGTTCTTACACCCAGATGATATCCGTAACCTTTACAGTGTCTGTAAAAATATCCAAACCAAAGAGGAAAAATGTCACCTAGATAAACCAATTAGGAAAAACTACGAGAAAAGCTAGCCAAAATAGAGTTTTCACTGTGTGAAACCTTAAACCTTCTCTAATAGAGGCCCATGGGATCTATGCAAATGACCCTTAAGGAAATCAAGTGTTTCAGCTATATGGCTTTTGAATGTCTATGATTTTTACTTTTTCTTTTTAAGTTTTTGCAGCTACATTCAGGCAGAGACCTTAAAGGTCATGAACATCAGCTGGGTGCAAAGATTTGACATTATTATCAAAACAATCCTTACTAACATTTTTAACCCCATAGAAAATCTGTTTTCTCTAAAGTCAATATATTTACAGACATAGGTAGATAACAGGTGCATTATATGGAGATATTGTTATTTGGCGTGCTGACATCCATACAAAACTGCCAGGTTCACTTGCAATGCTGACAGCAATCTAAATAAATGGTTTATGTTTTTTTCCTTTGGTAGTGAACCCTGCTGAGCAGTGCACAAATGCAAATTACAAGTTACAAAAAAAACAATATTGAAAATAATTGAAATATGATATTTAAATGGTTCAGACATGACATAATATGTCTATTTGTCTCAATTCACTTCATTTACACTTTGTGTCACAGAGCTGGACATCTGTCAGGTGTATTCTCTGCAGTCCATACTATCTATGGTACTTATGGCCATGCACCAATGCCGGGCTTATTTCCACTACTGAAGGCAAATGAAATTAAATCTTTTACTTTTTTTCCTTATACTGTGAAACCTGATTAACTGCTGCCAAGTGGAATGCAAATGCAGAAAACAATACTAAAAAAAATTACAAAAAATATTTTGGATAATTTAAAGGAACATGAAACGAATTAAAGTGTATATCTTGCAATGAGCAGAGGTGCTAGTGCATTGCACTGATGCATTCAGCCATCTCACATCTCTTTGCCACATCACTACAGTCATTTATTTCTCACAATATCAGGACTTTAGGTAATGCCATAGGAAT
Source organism: Protopterus annectens (assembly GCF_019279795.1). NCBI lineage: Eukaryota > Metazoa > Chordata > Ceratodontiformes > Protopteridae > Protopterus > Protopterus annectens. The sequence continues at coordinate 505,351,255 of NC_056744.1, forward strand.
GGAAACAGGGACAGGCAACAGCAGAAATGCTTTTATTTCTTTACACAGTACACTCAATAGTGGCATAATTTCAAATGGCATATCTGTGTGTCAGGTTTATTCAGTACTGAGATTACATGAGTTTGCCATGTCAACATATTCATATACTAAAATTTGCTGCAATATTTATTACGACCTTCCTCAGCAAAATGACTTAGCATGCAAGGTTAACAGCTATATAAGGGCATCAGAAAAAGGGGTATTAAAAATGTCTTCCTCAGCAGACTTTATTTTGCTACAGGGCAACATTTTATTTATCACTCAGAGAAATGGGGGATGGTTTGGAAAAGCTGTAAACTGCAATACCAGAAATCCGTGGCATCCCTTGAAGTCTGAGGAAAACCCAATATGCAACCTATACTGGGTTAAAAATAAACCAAGCAGAAACTCTGAAGTGTGGAGGGTGTGATGTTCAGTTCCTAAATTATATTATGCAATATAACTATAAAATACGTGCTCCAAAATAATGAAATAGAAAATAGTAGGTAGTCCACAACTGAGTTACAAATAGAATATCCTTTATTGAAACATACAAACAAGTGATCCTGGTGGTCTTCTTTCGGCTTTTTCCAGTTAGGGGTCGCCACAGCGGAACTCCGTTCGGCTAATGATTGGCAGTAGATTTTTACGTGCCGAGTTGCCGGCCCTGACGCACAACCTTTAACGAAAGTGCACCCATTCATGCATGTCTCCACACAGAAGATGCTCTAGCTGAGAATCGAACAGGACAACGTCTTACTGCGAGGCGACAACGCTACCGCAGCACCACCACCGCAGTAAACAAGTGATCCTAGTTGAGTATG
>NC_056744.1:505357096-505386466 GCF_019279795.1 Protopterus annectens
GAATATCACTTGTTTAATTCAACATTTTTTTCTTTTTTTCTTTTTCTTTTTTTTTAATAATTGTTTTAGGGTAAACCAACTAGGTGCAAGTCTCTTTACGGAGTGACCCAGGAACACATCCTTGTTAAGTGATTTACTCAGAGCTGCACAGTAGTCAGGTGAGGGCTGGAGGACTCGAACTACTGGATAAAGGTCACAGCCATAATGTTATGTGCTAAATTGCCAGACCTACTAAACATGATGAACATATAACTTAGTGGCATTCCATTTTTGTAGTAATTTCATTATGAATGCATACAGTTCCCTTTGGGATGGTTTTTAGAATCAGGAAATAAATGAATTGCACATTTGCTTGATTATTCAAGTGCATTTCATAGACCAGGCTTACAAGATGCATCATCACCACTTTCAGCGGTTTGTATCAAATAACGATTTATGAAAGGGCATTTATATGAAATAGTGGTCATAAGGCCAGAATCCGCGGTGGTGGTGCTGCAGTAGCATTGTTGCCTCACAGTACGATGTTGTCCTGTTCGATTCCAGCTAGAGCGTCTTCTGGGTGGAGACATGCATGAATGGACGTATCTCCTTTGAAGGTTGTGCATCAGGGCTGACAACTCGGCATGTAAAAATCTACTGCCAATCATTAGCGGACCAGAGTTTCGCTGTGGCGACCCCTAACCGGGAAAAGCCGAAAGACACAACAAAGTGGTCATAAGGCCAGATTCTGTGAAAACTTCAATGAATAAACATAACTGTGATCAAAATATTATCAACATAAGCAGTCATGAAACAGTTATTATTATTATTATTATTATTATTATTATTGTTGTTGCTGTTGTTGTTGTAACTATATATTTTGAAATAACATGCAAAATCACCCCTGGATGTGGTGCTTCAACACAACAAAACTTAAATATTATAATCATCTTTGAGTATCTAAAATGCTACAACAAAGGTAGTATTTTATGTTGTAACAAACATTGGCCATTCCTTTTCTTCTTCAAATGCCCATTTTAGATTATAAAAAGAAGCTTTTTTTACAAGCTGTTGCTTGAGAGTTTATGCCTCAAGTATATTTGCTACCCTCACATGAATGTATCTCTATATATAACATACGAAGTCAAGTCTTGAGTTTGAAATCATTTGTGAATTTGGCTTAAAATCTTAAAATATATGGGTGCAGTGTGTGCATGTGTGTGCGTGTGTGTACATGTGTGTGCGTGTGTGCGTGTGTGCATGTGTGCGTGTGCGTGTGCATGTGTGTGTGAGTGTGTGTGTGTGCGTGTAGACATATCCTGTTGTTGTATATGTCCTGATGTTAAGATGTTAAGACTGCTAAAAAGAAAAAAAACAAAAAACTCTTCTATTTTTCCTAAGTGTTATACTTTGTGCTAAATAAACAGAGCAGCAGTACAATATGGAAGTGCAGATTCAAAAAAGGTACTCTGTGTATTTTCATTGACTCTTGATTATAAATTCAAATGTGGTACATTCAAAAGTATGTCATAGATAGAGATAGAGACAGGGGTGTCCACTCCGCCCCTTCCCAACATCTGCAGTCTTCTTACAAGCAGTGAAAATGCAATCATGTTTAAGTGCAAGCTACATATTTTGATTGTCTTTTGCTTCTAGAGTTAATTATTGCTAGAGGTTCAAAAACATTGTGCTCCTGTTTATTTTGAGGAGGTTGCATTGAAATTTTGGAGATGGTAATTGTGATTACTTAGTTGTGCATTTGATACACAGCCAAATACCCGTAACATTGTAAAGAATAACAGAAGTATTTTGTGGGCATTGTAATGTCAATCTTCCTGGGTAACAATACTCACCATTGTGAAACTAGACTTCAACTTGGCCTGTATGAAACATTTTGGGCATCCAGAGTACTAATCTAACTTGAGTGTGAATAAGCCTGAGAGAGTTTTGCAGCCAGTGCAAGGTTAACAAAGTTAAGACTATTTTCTGAGCTAGTTACATTCTCTACTGCTGATCTAAAAATAATACAAAATTCTAGGCATGTGGAAGATCAACAGAATGTTAACATCTTTAGGTTCATTCCTTGTTTTATATTTTTACTATTTTTAAACATCATCTGCTTGATTTCCAAGGTTTATTTTAAACTAGTCAGTTATTTATTGCCAGATCCTGCCAGATGCCAGATCCTGCTCCAGAGCCAACTTTTATAAACTTGCTCAGAGTCACCAAATGATTTCAAACTCAAGATTGGACTTCGTATGTTATATATAGAGATACATTCATGTGAGGGTAGCAAATATACTTGACGCACATACTCTCAAGCAACACCTTGTAAAACAAGCTTCTTTTTATATTCTAAAATGGGCATTTGAAGAAGAAAAGGAATGGCCAATGTTTGTTACAACATAAAATACTACCTTTGTTGTAGCATTTTCATTAAATAAACTTTTTAAATTAGAAATTTACACAAAACAATAAACAGCAGCTTAGAAATATTCTGTCTTAGTCAACATAAATATTACAGTACTGAAATATTCTTTCCTACTCTGTGCATTGACTTGAAGTTGGTACATTGCCTTTCATAGCCTTTTAGCATTCTTGTCATGAGTCGTAAATATTCTATATTTGTTAGCCATATGTTACACTTATTTTAGTCTTTCATTACCTTGCAAATGGGCTTTTGTTATGCTGACCAAAGCAAGTCTAAGTTGAGACTGTTTGCTTTTCTACTCCATGCTTTTATCCCCTATACCTAGCAAACAAAAGTGTCAATAAAAGCAGTCAGAAGCCCCAGAATTTCTAGCTATAATCTTACACTTCGTTTCCATCTATTGCCAGCTCTTCAGCAATTCCAAAACATGCAACTAGTCATTAACATTCAAAAATGAGCACGCTGATTAGTCAGCCCAACCAGCATGCTCATTGTAAATCCAGCATATACCAATGGAAAAAAGCCTGGTCGCCCGGACTTTTTTCCATTGCTATATGTTATAATTTTCTAAGTTTTCTTCACCATAAAAAAATAAAAATAAAAAGAATAATAATAAAATTAGAAATTTGGACAGACCAGAGGTATGACGGAGAAAGCTTGGAGAAAATATTAGGAAAATCAGGTACATTACTCAAAACTGAAGAAACATTCCTGATTTTACTTGTATTTTCTTCATCTTGTGTATCATGTACCTCTAAAGTGTCCAAATTTCAAACTTATTAAAAAAAAAAAAAGACAACAGCGATCTTCCTGTCTCCGTTGCTTCCTTTCCAAAGTACTGATGTACTGCATAAGCATGGGAACGCAGGTCCCATAATATCCAATGAAAGCAGAAGAACAACATGAAGTTGTCATACAAAGACATTATTTAAGAAAATAAGTAATTGTTTTCTTAAATAATGTCATTGTAAAATAGCAGTAACCGACTTCACGGTGTGACATATTGAGGATTTACCCATGGTTGGCTTGGTTTAATATCTTGTGCTTTGCCCTTGTGATTAAACCACACCAACTGTGGTTAAATTTCAATATACCACACCCACGTTGTCAATTATTTCTATATTACATCTTCTCTCTAGGCATTACATCCTCAACATATTTTAGTTTACTTTCTCCCTTCTCTAAATAATTTGTATTGGTTAAGATACCAATGATGTTAGTTTAATATTTTTTCAGATTTATATGTACTCTGTTTTTTGAACAAACCTTTCTTTGAGACTGTCACAGCTGAACCTCATCTACTGAGGAAAAAGTGAGTTTATATTTCCCTTTGTTTTCTTCTCCAAATAGTCTTGATATATAAGACGTCCCTTAACTTCACTGATCTCTGATTATTTCTTTCATAGCACACTTTTCTTATTTTCTGTAATATTCTTGATCCAGGCATTCTTTAAAGTATTCAATTGTATTTATTACTGCTTGGTAGTAACTTGATTAAAGTGTAGCTATCATTCTAAGTCTTTTGGATTAAGCACTTGGGCTTCAGACCAGTTGTTTTACATTAGGAAGGTTTGTGGCCTGCACTGTGGTGGCAGGACAGGTAGCTTACATCCTTCTAAGTTGGGAACTGCTGATTGAGGGCTCAGTGTCTGTTATTCTAAAAGTGTATTAGATCTGGTTTAAGCACTTGGGCTTCAGGCCAGTTATTTTACATTAAGAGGGTTTGTGGTCTGCACTCTTGTGGGAGGAGAGGCTGGACTCTGCCCTTCTGAGCTGGGAATTTCTGGTTATAAGGCTTATAGTGCCTGCATATTTAAACTGCTTCTTACTGAAATTGGTACACCTTGTTTGCTGTAGCATAGACTAGATACAGGCCTGCTGAATCTAGCTTTGTTTGTATAACTTGAGCACTAATCCAGGCATTCTTTAAAGTATTCAATTGTATTTATTACTGCTTGGTAGTAACTTGATTAAAGTGTAGCTATCATTCTAAGTCTTTTGGATTAAGCATTTGGGTTTCAGACCAGTTGTTTTACATTAGGAAGGTTTGTGGCCTGCACTGTGGTGGCAGGACAGGTAGCTTACATCCTTCTAAGATGGGAACTGCTGATTGAGGGCTCAGTGTCTGTTATTTTAAAAGGGTATTAGTTCTGGTTTAAGCACTTGGGCTTCAGGCCAGTTATTTTACATTAAGAAGGTTCATGGTCTGCACTCTTGTGGGAGGAGAGGCTGGACTCTGCCCTTCTGAGCTGGGAATTTCTGGTTAAAGGCTTATAGTGCCTGCATATTTGAACTGTTTCTTACTGAAATTGGTACACCTTGTTTGCTGTAGCATAGACTAGATCCAGGCCTGCTCAATCTAGCTTTTTGTTTGTATGCTTGTTGTTTGTTTGTTTGTTATTTCCCTGAAACGCTAATTCCACCTAAAATGTGGCTTTTCAGCGCTTTGGTGGATCCCTAGTGATATCTGCATTGCTTACTGTACTTATTTCCTTGTTTCACTTGAAAGAAAGTTACTGTTTGTCGTTTTTGCATTTAAGTTACCTGTAACACATTGCATTTCAGTTACCTGGCACTTGCTCACTAAGTCAGCACTAAAAAATTAAAAGCACTACACCCTCACAAACTCCCCTTGAGTACCTTGTTCCCCATTGGCCCTTTTTTTCAATTATAAAGGAATTCCCAATACTATTCTAGCATGTCCAAAGGTCAGTTGTCAATCTCCTCTCCAGTCCAGCTGGTGAATCTGGGAATCTTGAGGCAATGTTACAACTGCCTCATGTACACAGACAACCCTCTCCTCCTCCCAACAAATTCCAACACATGTGAGAGATGCAACCATATAGCCATACTGGAGGCTAAGCTCTCTCAACTCACTACTGGTGTAACCAGTCAGGAGGAGAAGGAAACCACACTCACTACAATTCCAGTCTCACATAGACCTACCACAACAGCAAACCAAACACATAAACACACAAAAACATACTTGGAGGCTCTAAATAAAAATCTGCCTAAGCAGCAGAGACCTCCAAAGCAGACACCCAAGCAACCGCTACCACAAAACAAAACACGTGCAACACATAGCTCACAAAGCCAGTGTGCCGAACAGTTACAGCCCTTAAGGCTAAACAACACACCTGATGCACTTGTAATAGGTGACTCTATCATCAGGCACACTGACGTCCCGCTCACCAGGCTGAACAAGGAGAAGGTCACGGTGAGCTGCCTGTCGGGCGCTAGATCCACCACATAACACAAGTACTCAGTTCACTCCAAGGCAAGTACAAATATGACTCAGTCATTGTCCATGCTGGTGTGAATGACCTGAGACGTACCTCCCTGGACTACATGAAAAGAGACATAGAGGAGCTCTCTGAGCATGTAGCCCAGGCCGGTATGACCCTGACCTTGAGTAGCATCTTACCCTCACCAAGAATGATGCCACAATATGAAGACAAGATGATAAATTTCAACAATTTGCTTAAGTATTGATGTCATTCAAAGGGGATCCAATGCCTGTCAGCCTGGGATGATATACTCAACAAGCCACGATGCTTCGCTAGGGACGGCTTGCACCTGTCACCCCTGGGCTTTCAGATATTGGCAAAGGCTCTTGCTACCCCCATAGTGCCTTTTTTAGGCAAGGCTCAAAAGACAAACCCACCTCCATAGGTATCACAAGGGATAAGAAACTAAGAGTAATGTTACTCAACGCCAGAAGTCTAAACCTCAAGATGCACGCACTTGAAACTCTCCTTAGCATGGAGAACATCGATATCTGTGCAGTAACAGAAACCTGGTTCAAGGCTCCCGAGAGCACCCCAGCACTACCAGGTTATACCTCATACCATGCTTTTCGGCCCCAAAACTTGGACCGAACCACAAAAGGAGGGGGAGTATCAATATTCATCAAAGATACCCACACCTCCAGGTTGGTGGCACAGCACGAAGCATCAGAGACTATCCATGTGCAACTAACAGTGGGTAAAACTGCCTTCCAGTTTATAGCCTACTACAGACCACCCTCCCAAACCCAGGAATCCCACTCAGCCTTCCTGAGAACACTGGAAAATATGAAGGTCTCTCAAACACCATTATATTGGGCGACTTCAACTACCCAAACATAGACTGGGAGCATTACTCTAGCTCCAACACCCTAGCCCAAAGGTTTCTAGAATTTATAAACTCAAATGCTATGGAACAACTTGTTACCACTCCCACAAGAGGGGAAAACATACTGGACCTGATCATCACCAACATGGGGACTCTATGCTCCAGACAAGAAGTGTATCCCTCACTGGTAAGATCAGACCATAAACTAATCTCACTGGATATTCACATCCTGACCCCACGTCCTGCCAAGAAAACCACAGTGAAAAACTTCTCTAAAGCAAATTTCACACTCCTCAAAACCGAGGTGGAATCCTTCAAAGCCCCTAGGCCTGTGGAAAATACGGCCCAGACCGCAGAATCCTTTATAAACGCATTCTATGAACACCTTCAGGAATGCATGGATCATGCAATCCCAAATAAAACCAAGACCCAAATCCTCCAAAGGCAGACATCCTGTCTGGTGGACCCCAGCCATAAACAAACTATACAATAGAAGGAGGAAGCTACTACATGATAGAGCAAAATCCCAAAAAGGGAAGGCATCTCTGACCAGTATTAGCAAAAAACTACGGGCACTCATAAAATTGTCAAAGGCCAGCTTCGAGAGAAAAATTGCACAGGACACTAAGGATAATCACAAGGCTTTCTTTAGTTATGTTAGGAACCTGGGTGGGAATTCCCAGATATGCTCAAAATTAGTCCAAATGACAAAAAATACACCGAACCCACAGACATTGCCAACATCCTAGCTGACAGGTTCAGCGCAAATTTCTCCCCCCCTCCCCACCAAAAGGGCAAATATCTATCCGAGCAGAGTGCTGCCCCCCTGACATCTCAGATGCTCCGGTAAGAGCCGCCCTCTCCAAAGCAAAAAACACAGCATCAATGGAACCAGATGGTGTCCTGGGCTGCGTCCTGCATGAACTCCAAGAAGATCTAAAGCCAAACATAAAACTACTGTTCAATCTCAGCCTTACTACAGGATATGTACCCAAAGAGTGGCGTACAGCAACAGTGGTCCCTCTCCACAAAGGTGGTGCCTCAACGGATCCTGGAAACTATCGCCCCATAAGCCTGACTAGCTTGGTCTGCAAAGCTATGGAAAGGATCATCATGGACCTCATAAATAAAGATATTGGGGACCTACAGACACTGGATCCTACCTAGTTCGGCTTTGTTAAGGGCAGATTTCTTTCAAACAGTCACCAAGGTCATTGACGAGGGGAAGGTGGTCCACACAGCCTACCTGGACCTCACAAAAGCCTTTGATACAATACCCCACTCGGGCATTATAGATAAGCTCACCAGCTTAAATATAAACCCCTATGTCACTAGATGGTTTGCAAACTGGCTCAAGGACAGAACCCACATGGTTAGAATTACTGGAGCCATGTCAGACTCCAAACCAGTTACAAGTGGCGTCCCACAAGGCTCAGTCCTGGGACCTCTCTTGTTTGGTATATATTTCTCGGAGGTACAGGCCAACATGGAAAGTCTGTGGCTGACCAAGTTCGCAGTTGACTGCAAACTGGGCGCAATAATCGACTCTCCAGCCGACACAAGCATCCTCCAAAAGGGCCTCATAGAAACAGGCAACTGGTGCCACAGCCATGGCCTCAAGCTAAATGTCAAAAAGTGTATAGTCATCCCCTTTGGCAAAAACAAAGTGCCCACAAATTACCACATAGGTGGTAATCCAGTAAGTACAGAAGAAGTAATTAGGGACCTGGGGACCCAAGTTGATAGCCATCTCTCATTTGACAACCACGTGGCCAAAGTGGTTAGAAAAACATTTTATATAGCCCACCTAATCATGAAGGGATTCACATCTAGATCAGGGGAGGTCATCGTGCCTCTTTACTCATCCCTCATCAGGACCATAATTGAGTACAATGCCCCTTTTGGGATGTACCTTACCAGACACCTGGAGCAACTGGAAAGACCCCAAAAGTACCTCACCAAGAGGATCAAAGGGCTCAAACAGATGCCATATGCTGCCCGGTTAAAGAAACTCCAGCTCTACTCAGTGGCATACCACCTGCTCAGAGGCGATCTGTGCCTGACGTATAAAGCCATGTCCAACCCGGAATTAATGGACATGCTGCACCTCAGAAAATCCAAATCCCATCGAGCTACGCTCTCCAGAGACTTGAACCTCAGCACTGAAGTAAATAGGACATGCTGGAGGGACAGATTCATAACCCAGAGGCTCCCTTCACCCTGGAATAAAATCCCAGTCCAGGTTAGGCAGAGTCCCTCATTAACTCTCTTCAAGAGGAATCTTGATGAGTGGATGGGAAATCGTAGGTTTACCCCGGGTATCACTTCTGTGTCACTGTTAGACAGAGGCACAGTATACTAACCTCGAAAAAGGGCATAGCAAAATTAATTTAAAATGGGTGGCAAAAGCCAAACACACTCTGGCTAGGCTTATAAATGCCCTAGGACAGATAGCCTAGTATGAACCTATGAACCTATGAACCTTTCCATTGACCTTTGTATTTGGGCATATGCATGTCATTGTTGCCCTGTTACATTATACACTCCCATTATGATATTGAAAAGGGTGAAAGGTTAAGTATGACTTTATGGCTTGAGTGTTCCTATGTTTCAATTTCCATACTTTTTTTTTTCTGCAAAATTAATCTTGACATTTTCTCTATTATTTCTCATAAACTAGGATCCACTATGGATATTGGAAATTAGACTGCTGTAGATATACCAATTGAAGCAAACTCAGTGAATGCCCATAAATGGAACACTTAGTTAAGTCATTAAAACAATTTTTCTATACCACCACATATGTGGGATTTACTACCAACACCTACTTTAGTCAAATGTAGGTAAAGTGATAAAACCAATTAAATCTAAAGCTTAGCTCACGAAACTACAGCCTTGCAGGACAGCTAAAGCAATTTTAAACTATTTCAGGAGTTTCTGCTTTGACAATTCTGTCCCAGGTGTTTTGTTTACAAGTGATTTAGACTGTAACAGATACACTTCTCCAGGAGCAGTTATATATAATCTGAGCATCCAAGAATGCCATATCTCCTCTGACTAATAATTGTCTCTCAAAAAGATACTACCCATTTTTCTTGGGTACATTCAAACACTCTGTGGTGTCTTTTATCAGTTTCATATTTACTAGCTCTCAAGTATTGATTTAAGTTAAATGCTAGTGCTTAGGTTGTAAAGTAAGAAGGAACCCACTGCCTATAATACTGGCAAATATGTCTTCTTTTTAAATATTCACCAACATAGGGCACCTAACACTCAAGCATATCGTTACGTTTTGCAATACCTCATTCTCCACACATGCTGTTCTCTGAGTTTACAGCATGTATGCGTTGATTATGATTTTATTTGACTTAATTCTTCCTGAATGTGCTGAATTTTGCATCATTCTTTGTATAGTTACTTATTCAACACACGCACACACACGCAAACACACACACACACACACACACACACACACACACACACACACACACACACACACACACACACACACACACACAAAAAACACACATGCACAAAAAAAAAAAAAAACAAGGAAGACAATGCAACCAGTTTATTCAATGTTCAAACAGTAGGTACATATACAGCATAACTTTCTGAAACAATATTAAATACACAGCATACCTTCTTAAAACATAACATCATTAACACTTGGACTCACCAGTTAATAAAGCGGCAGTGTCAAAACAAAACAACCACCCACTGTAGCAACCAATGGCCACTTGAGTAGCATGCTACCGCCCTCTGCAATTACATCTTATGCAGACCACAACGAAAGGAGGAATACTGGGGTATCCCTCACAGACCACTGTAAAAGCCCACCTGTCTGACCTTAAGTTATTCCCTTTCTTTCTTTCTTTCTTTCTTTCTTTCTTTCTTTCTTTTTCTTTCTTTCCTTCTTTTTCTTGCTTTCTTTCCTTCATTTTCTTTCTTTCTTTCTTTCTTTCTCTTTCCTTCTTTCTTTCTTTTTCTTTCTTTCTTTCCTTCCTTCCTTCTTTCTTTCTCTTTCCTTCTTTCTTTCTTTCTTTCTTTCTTTCTTTCTTTCTTTCTTTCTTTCTTTCTTTCTTTCTTTCTTTCTTTCTCTTTCCTTCTTTCTTTCTTTTTCTTTCTTTCTTTCCTTCCTTCCTTCTTTCTTTCTTTCCTTCTTTCTTTCTTTGCTTCTTTCTTTATTTCTTTCTTTCTTTCTCTGCTTGACAGACTTCCAAGCCTTGAAACATATCCTTAATAAAAACAGAGCTGTTAACATTAAACCAGTTGAGCCTCACATCACTCAAATGAACCCCATCTGATCTAAACCAAGAAAGCGCTTTATTAGCAAACTGCCAATGGGGCAGTCTTAAAACTAAGTAAAACAGCTGCATGTGAAACCTTGTCATTACAAAAATCTCTAGCCACCTCAACACTTCTAGAAAATCATGCCTCCCTCCATACTAGCCTAGGGATAATCTCAGAGCAAGCAAACTCAGCTTTAGGAAATCTTTGTTTTAATAGTACAAGGTATTGAATTTTCTGTGCTAACAACTATCTTTTTGAATTAATTTCAGGTCATTCTCTCCTTAATGAATTAACACCAGATTGACCTTCCTGTCATACAAATGAGAAAAAATGTAATCTTCTTAACCAGATGTTGCCACTGCGTACCTCTACAGCTACTCCAAATAACTTCCATTTTCAAAGGATCAAGACCTAACATGTTGCCACGAGGATGGATCATCCCCGTTCTGCCACCCAATAAAAAGGCATGATCAATAATGAAAATTTTACTGTGCCCTGAAAAACAATCAGACAAAATACTAACCAAAAAAAAAACCCATTCAAACTGTATAAAACTTATCTAACATAAGCTAAAAATGCACCGGATACCCATCCACTTAATGAGTTGAAATAGATGGTCGTACTGAAGGCAGATCTAAGGTCCTCCCTATCGAAAGAGTATGTCTAGAAAAAATATTTGCCTTTAACCCTTACACACTAATACCTTCTGAACAATTTGAATAAAGTGCCCTGCTGTAACTGAATTACCAGCATTGTTCTGAAAAAACAGGCATTACCTTTTCTGATCACATTCTTGAGCACAACACTGCCATCTCAGTGGACAAAACACCTCTTCCTGACATGTCAGTAGTATAACCTGCTGCCCTTCCCTAATGATTCATCTTAGACTTATGCAAACAAACTGCCATTGTTGTATGAGCAATGTAAACATCTGGCCAATACAAAGATCCTATCACTTCTCTAAACCTAAAAGCCCCTACATACATAAAGACAGCCAGTAAAGATCACAAAGCACAATCTCTTTGAGTAGACACAACCAAATGGAAACTGCCTAAACCACTCTTAGCAGTGCTTTACTTAACAGTAATTTCCTATCACACCCCACAGCCTTAACTCTCTCCCAACCCCTCAGCATCTACAACACTCTCCATGGCTTCATCCCTGCAACCCATCAACTTGACTTCACACTAAGAGCTGCCATATGCACTCTAATTGTGTGAACCACCTCCCTCAGCTTTCACCTATACACCAAGTACTGACAAATCAACTTTACAGACCAGCATCCTGGTGCAAAGGAAGCTGCAGACAAATCACTATGAAAGCAGAGATAGCCAAACTGTTAGCCCTTCTCGTAGATCTATACCAAGACTGAGATAGTGGTAAACTCACAATAGACTGACTGAAAAAAAATGCAATGGAAACTATTCAATGAAACCTGTCAAACAGAAAGTCAGACAGGCTGTCAGTTGACTGGCACATACTGTGATGAGAATGACAAATAATTAATCCTTACATAGAGCAAGACTAACTTCTGCAATGATAATTGCACTAAAACAGACTTAGCAGATTTTTCAGCAAGTCCATGTACCACTACCTCATTGGCTGACTGAAAAACGGCTTTCTTGTTTAACAAATGATGCTACCACACCACCAGTGCTGCCCAATTAGCATCATCTCCAAAAATTTCATATCCTTCTTCCACCTCTCAGGCCAACTCTTTGGCCATTCTGTGGCAAAGTACAGGTCTTTTAAAACCTGCTGCCATCTCTACATTCCTGGACACATCAGTCCATAAATATAATTCCTCTTATGATACCCAGTCAGCCTGCTGAAACAAAATACAGTTATCAAGAATCCTTAACCACAAGTCCATATCCTGCATAACAACACTTGACAGATACATCTAAAGATGATTATACTACCCCATCTCAACAGATTTACCAATGGTCTACTAAAAGCCCTTCCCGGAGTGCTCTACTGGCAAAATTTAACAAGCCCAGCAGTTCCATAACCTGTCTCATTCTCAATATATTCTTGTTTGCAAAGCTAACAAGGTGTTCTATCAATTTGCTAACCTTATCAGAAGGCAAACAGAATAGACCTCACTCAGCATTAGACTCCAGACATAAAAAGTTCATTTTAGAAGGGGGCCTTCACCTCAACATGACCTAGAGGCACCCCTAACTCAGCACACATGGTTATAAAAGCTTGCTTGCCATACTGGCCTCATGCTGACCCTGCCCACTTATCCAAAAATCATTGAGGTAATGCATCACCCACTGACCCGGAGTTTGTGGCTGCCACAACAACTGCAATGCTTTACTAAGCCTGTGGAGGCTATGGTGCACCCCACTGGCATTGATGTACCAAAATAAAACTTCCCCACTAAAAACATACCCAATATTCTGGGAATAAATAGCCAGAGAATTGTTATGGCTAAGCTTGTATAGGCTTTAGGGCCGATAGCCTAGTACCGACCTATGAACCAAGACCACTCTTTTTTCTTTACAGGTATCAATGCAGCCTCAATGTTTAACTTAACTAAACGTGGATCTACAAAATGTTGATATTGCAAACTGCATCATTCAAAGATGTGTATTGTACCTTTGTATCTTTTCTATCAATGTGATAGTTAACTGATCCACCATTGGGAAAAGACAAATGATGAATTGAATGAAATTTTCCTTCTCTCTCCTTGGGTACTGGCCTTAGAGGGAAGACTTGAAACTTAGAAAATGGAGGAGTGTCAGTCAGACCTAACAGCCTACCTGCATCCACTTCCTTCTAAAGCAAAGCCACTCCACATCCTACCTGGTGCATACAGGCTACTCATTTTTGGAACCACTGAACTACCATGAACTTGAGACCTTAAACCAAAGCCTACTGTAAAACCCAGTATTAACTCTTATGCTTCCATCCTTGTTGAGATAATGTTCCAATAAGGCCAAAAGCACAGCTGCCCTAATGTAGAATGGGGAGGCTGGCCTACCTGCTTGAACATGAAAAGGCAGTGAACCCCTACGACTATGAAAATTCTCTGTGCCCTGCTCATCAGGTTCTCCATGCGCTTGTGGTCTACCATTATCAAAGTGAATAGTAGACCCAAACTGTCTTTGTGCCAACATGCCATGACAGCATGAGACCCCCCCCCCCCCGATACACACACAAACTGAACAAGAAACAACATGAGATCCCCCAGAAACTGAAAAAGAATGCATGGAATGACAATTCATCCAGTAGAATTTGCCCTCATTAAAAACCCAGCAGCTACCAACTTTAAATTCACTGTCACCCAGTCCAGCTCATGACTGACTGACAGGCTTATCTACCATAGTGCCAAGCCAGGTATCAGCATGTCTTGGCTGCCATCTAAATATCTTATCTTCAGCTTTAAGTTTCCTATATCACTGATCATATCATAAGTAGGCATTGCCACCTCTCAACCTCTGAACTTCCTTAATTGTGATAGAGTATGCCAAGTTTGTGAAACATATTTTTCCAATATTACCACCATAAAGTAGACAAAACTGAGGATCCAATTGTCCCAGGTTCTGGCCCTGTACCTACCTAGCTTCTTCTTCCCCATTGCTACTAACACCACCAAATACTTAGACTCTGGGTCTCCAGCTTTAATGAAACTTTGTTTCCTATTTGCATTCAGCAACTCGAATATGTCTACATAGTTCCCTCACCAAATCTTCTCCATAACTTTTAGAGGTGCATGCAGTATCAAAAACAAGTCTGTCTGTCTGGCCAACAAAGGCTGAATTCCCATGAGACCAGTCTGCACTTCTTGCAATGGCGTAGGCTCCTGGTGCAATTGCCCTGGCAATGTCTCTAACTGCTCCAACAAAGGTGGAACTGCTTCCACCACTGACTCTTTTGCACGCATCAAAATATCCCTGTGTGACCTGCCCAGAGCTGTTTGACCCTCTATGGTAGACCCTAACAGTACTGAAGACTAACCATCTCCCGCAGTTAGGTCTTGTAAAAAACCTTGCCAACCCAACATGTTGATCAACCCCCTTCCTTTTTTAAATCTGGCAAAGTAATTGAAACATGATTAACTGAAGTCAACTAGGGAACTGTTGTGGGCTTGTCAGGCTTCTGTGCACATGCTTTCAGAGCCCTACTGTTGGCCAACTCTGGAACTCCTGGCTGACCATCATCCTTCCTCTGACTCCAGCACCTCTGGTCTTCATCAACTAGAGGATCTTCATTAAAGCTCGTCTCTGGATTTTCAAATGTTGCTACTTCCTGGAACAATGCTTTTGCTTGGGCTACAGTGTTGATCCACTGATCCTTCAAAGCCATTACGTCCACTATCCAGTAAAACAGAAAATATCTGGTAAGTCAGAAGCCAAAGAAACCCTACTGATATTTTTTTTTCTTTTTTTTAGTAGTTGATAATCCACCTTCATTCACCCCACTTACTAACCAGCATCCCATCCTAACAGCCTCAGCAGACCTGGGAAGGAATCCTGGAATAATACCCCGAACCCACATGTTGTACTGGTACTCTATTTAACACCCACATAGTAGCACAACTGAAATCAAAAACTTGCTACTATCAAACCCAAACCCCTGCGTTCAGTTAAAGCAATAATAATATCCTTAAGGTACATATGTCTGCCTTAGTCCTCCATCCCAATAACTTTCTCCAAGTGGAAATTAAAATAAAATCCCTAACAAACCTTCTAAAATATGCCTTACCCACCTAGCTGTGGGCTCTACTGACCAAAAGTATAATACAATATATTCATCAGGATGTGTTATGTTGCCATAAATTTATTCCCTTAACAGCACAAAAATGTAGCCGCTGTTGCAGTAACAACATCCATTTCCTAAACTGGTGAGATCACGGCTTAGTGAGTCATGAAACTAACATTTAGCAATACCCACAGATTATAATCTTTAGCCATTCACAACAAAATCAAAATTTTGCAGGAGAACAGTCCAATATTATAAGGCAAAACAAACAATTTTCTGCAAAATTCAGGGCTGCTGAGAGTTATGAACCAACACCCCCAACAACTGAAGACAATACTTTTGAGTCAAAGGGAAATTTCCAATACCAACATTAAAGAGATTATGTACTTGGAAAAACAATCCCAACTGAAGGTGGTAAAAAACAAACAAACAAAAAACAAAAACAAAGAGCAGTGTATAGCAAAGGAAAGAAACTGCCAGAGATTAGTATAACCACACTTTATTTTCTTCTTTCTTCCTGAAAGGACTTCTTGTTGTATTACAGACATAATGGCTGAGTGCATGTCTCTGAATTCAGCATATATGGCAAAAAGCTCAGTAACACACAGTGCACAATATGTTGCATCATGCCAGCCTCTGCACGTTCCTTTTCCAATTCAGCCTTGTAACAGCCTTTATTGAGCTATGTGCAGTCTATTTTTTGCCACATTTTGTAATACATGCAATATCCAAACAACACCACGACATAGAATCTTCACTTTGGGGTCAAGGTAGTGGTCAAAAAGGGGCTGTGGCCAGGTGGTTAAATTAATAAAATTATAATAAATAAATAGCTACAAAAGCAGAATACAGAACATGATTCTAGCAATAACTTTCCTACATTGAAAAATTTACAACTGAAGATACCTTTTGAGTAGCAGTTCTTTGTGAAAACAAACATCATAGAGAACTTGAACATTATCCATAAAAAAAAAAACTTCGAGCCTTACGTAGACTGACTACAACACAAACACCCCTGCTGCTCTTTCACCTCATTCAACCAAGACACAATGCTACTCTCTCTCTATGAAGTGAATGAAGAGGGATACTAAACTTACCTGCAAATTCCTCATAGACAGCAATTAAACTTAACTCAGAGATCTTGAGAAAACAGACTACTCCAAAAACATTGAACAGCAAACAGATTTTGTTTTGAGAAACCTAAAAGCTTAAGTCTGTGAAATTATCACTCCTTCTCATCTATACAGTAATATGTATATCCTGGCACTTATATGCTCATCTATACAGTAATGTGTATATCCTGGCACTTATATGCTCATCTATACAGTAATGTGTATATCCTGGCAGTTATATGCTCATCTATACAGTAATGTGTATAGCCTGGCACTTATATGCTCATCTGTACAGTAATGCGTATATCCTGGCAGTTATATGCTCATCTGTACAGTAATGTGTATATCCTGACCCTTATATGATCACCTATACAGTAATGCGTATATCCTGGCACTTATATGCTCATCTATACAGTCATGTGTATAGCCTGGCACTTATATGCTCATCTGTACAGTAATGAGTATATCCTGGCAGTTATATGCTCATCTGTACAGTAATGTGTATATCCTGGCACTTATATGGTCATCTGTACAATAATATGTATATCCTGGCACTTATATGCTCATCTGTACAGTAATGTGTATATCCTGGCACTTATATGCTCATGTGTACAGTAATGTGTATATCCTAGCACTTATATGCTCATCTATACAGTAATGTGTATTTCCTGGCACGTATATGCTCATCTATACAGTAATGTGTATATCCTGGCAGTTATATGTAATCTATACAGTAATAGGTTCATAGGTAGGTACTAGGCTATCGGCCCTGGGGCCTATACAAGGCCAGCCAAAAAGATACCCTGGCTTTTGCCACCCAAGAAAATTATTTTCCTGTGCCACTGTTGAGCAGAGCCACAGAGGTGATCCCTGGGGTGAAATTCCTATTTCCCATCCAATCATCAAGATTTTTCTTGAAGAGTGCTAATGAGGAGCTTTGTTTGATATAGATAGGTAGTTTATTCCAGAGTATGGGAAGTCTCTGGGACAAGAATCTATCCTTCCGGCATGTTCTGTTTATTGTGGTGACAAGGTTTAGGTCCCTAGAGTGTGTAGCTCAGAGGGGTTGGGATTTCTTTAAGTGGAGCATGTCCAACAGTTCTGGGTTTGACATAGCTTTGTATGTTAGGCAGAGATCATCTCTGAGTAGGCGATATGCGACGGAGTAAAGCTGGAGTTTTTTGAGAAGGTCTGCATAGGGCATCTGTTTGAGGCTGGTAATCCTCTTTGTGAGGTATTTCTGTGGCCTTTCCAGTAGTTGTAGATGTCTTGTGAGGTATATACCAAAATGGGTGCTGTACTCTATAATGGGTCTAATGAGTGATGAGTAGAGGGGAACAATGACCTCTTTTTTTCTGGATGAGAAAGCTTTTGTGATGAGGTATGCCACGTAGAAGGATTTCCTGACTACTGTGGCGATGTGATTATCAAAGGAGAGACTATTGTCCACCTGTGTCCCAAGGTCTCTTATCACACTTTCGGTGTTAAGTGTACTACCGCCTATGTTGTAGTTCATGGGTACAGAGTTTTTACCAAAGGGGATGACAATGTACTTGTTGGCATTATGCTTGAGGCCATGGCTTTGACACCAGGCATCTGTCTCAGTGAGGCCCTTTTGTAGGATGTCCACATCATTAGGAGTTTTGATTATGGCTCCTAGTTTGCAGTCATCTGTGAACTTTGTTAACCAAAGACCTTCTGTGTTAGCCTGTACTTCAAAGAAGTAGATACCAAACAGGAAACGACCCAGGACTGAACCCTGTGGTACTCCACTTGTCACTGGTCTGAAGTCGGATTTGGAGTCTGCTACTTTCACAGTGTGGTTTCTGTCATTGAGCCAGTTGGCAACCCATCTTGTGACATAGGGATTTATACCTAGTTTAGTGAATTTATCTATAATTTCAGAGTGGGGGATGGTATCAAAAGCCTTGGAAGATCTAGACAGGCTGTGTGAACCACCTTACCCTTGTCAATGGCTTTGGTGACTGCTTCAAAGAAGTTTATCAGGTTTAGGAGACATGATCTGCCTTTTGCAAACCCAAACTTGGTGGGGTCCAGAGTTTGGAGATTACCAATGTCTTTGTTTATAAGTTCCATGATAATATGTTCCATGGCCTTGTAGACCAGGCTCATCAGGCTAATAGGGAGGTAGTTCCCGGGGTCTTGTGATGGCTCCCCCCTTGTGGAGTGGGATAACCATCACTGTGGGCCATTCAGCAGGCACAAAGCCTGAGGTGAGGCCATGACTGAACATGGTACTTAGGTGGGGTGCCAGTTCGTTCTGTAGTTCATGTAGAATGCTGCCTGGGATGTTGTCTGGTCCTATGGATGCTGTGTTATTGGCTTTGGAAAGTGTATTTTTACCCGTGCAGCCGTGATTACAGGAACTTTGCATTCTTCCGGTATAGAGGTGGGCTCTTTAGGGGGTGAGAGGGGGGTAAAGTTAGCACTGAACCTATCTGCAAGGATGTTGGCAATATCAGTTGGGTCTGTATATTTAGTGCCATTGTGCTGTAGCTTTGGAGGATTTTATCAGGGATCGCAGCTTCTTACTGAGGTTGTCCAGGGAGCTCCTCCACTCATGGGATTTTACTCTCTTTTGCAACAGTTTCTTCCTTCTGTTGAATAGTTTGTTTATGTCAGGGTACCACCAGATTGGCTTCCTTTTTTTGGAGGATAGCATCTTGGTTCTGTTTGGGATAGCACGATCCATGCACTCATGTAAGTGCTTATAAAGTGCAATTGTGTAGGATTCAGTAGTCATAACTGTATTGTCCATCTGCATGGGTGTCATGAAGTTCATCACTTCTGTCTTAAGAAGCATGAAGTTGGCTTTGGAGAATTTTTTTATCATGGTTTCCTTAATGGGGGGTGGGGGCAGGATGTGGATTTCTAGGGTAATTAGCTTATGGTCAGATTGGACAAATGAGGCATTGACTTCAGGTGTAGAACACCGGTCACTCGTGTTGGTAATGACTAGATCTAGGATATCGTTGCCCCTGGTGGGGGTGGGGATAAGCTGATCCAGGGCATTGGATTTCCAGAAAGCGTTGAGCGAAAGAGTTGGTACATGAGTAGTTTTCCCAGTTAATGATAGGGTAGTTGAAATTGCCCATTATTAGGGTGTTTGTTTGAACCCTAATACTTTCCAGCACATCAAGAAAAGAGGAGTGGGAATCCTGGGGCATGGTGGGTGATCTGTAGCAAGTTAGTGTGGATTGCAATTTTGCCCAGAGTTAGTTGCACTTGGATAACCTCTGTTGCATTATGCTGAGCAACTAGCCTGGAGGTGTGGATATCCTTAATGAATATGGACACATCTCCGCCTTTGGTGTTCTGGTCCAGGTTACATGGCTGAAAAGTGTGGTAGGAGTTATAGCCTGGTAGTGCAGGGGTGCTCTCTGGAGCCTTGAACCAGGTCTCAGTCACTGCACATGTGTATATCCTAACACTTATATGCTCATCTATGCAGTAATGCGTATATCCTGGCAGTTATATGCTCAGCTATACAGTAATGTGTATATCCTGGCACTTATATGCTCAGCTGTACAGTAATGTATATATCCTGGCACTTATATGCTCAGCTATACAGCAGTATGTATATCTTGGCACTTATGTGCAGGTGGTATTTGGCACCGGAATGGTGTCCTTCAAGTTAATTAGTGGGTAGAAGAGAACAAAACATGCCACTATATTGGAAGAAAAAGACACAATATAAACAATCCTAAAAGTCACCCTTTACTACCAAAGCAATGTTAAATCAGAGCTCCCTAGCAAAGCAATTGATCAGATAATCAAACAGATTGACAACCACACATTCACATTTGTCTGCCACAAAGGAATTAACAGAATGGTTGCCTGGATACCTTACAAAAGTATCTGACTGGAAGGGTGATTTGCCTATGTAGCATAATAAGTAAGTATTTATTTTACCAAAATGGAACTACACTTTTTTTCTTGTTTCGTTTAATAGCATTGTAACAGTATCTATCACAGAATCATACCTCTCAGTTCTCCAGATTTGTGAAGCATGTCCAGATATTTGCCTCATACTTTTGGTCTTTTCCTCATAAAACATGTGGTTTTCTAAAAAAAATCACTGAGGATTGAAGTCACTTTATAATAACATACATTTGAGTTTCAGACTTCATATCCTTCAGCAACTAGATGCTTATACAAATGCTGCTATTCTTCCAACTTTCTAAGTTTATAACTGTAATATTTAAAATGTCCTTATTTTAATGGCATTTGTCCCCCCATTATTTTAGACTTTGTCCATATTTCTTATGCTAAGAGGTTCAGAGCTATGCACAGAATAAGTCATGTTGGAGCAATTGTCGGTCACTTAAGGAATGAATAACATGACCCAATTTGCAGTTGCCTGTAATGTTAGACAACTGTAGGCTAGGAATGTTGGCTTGAAAGTTTAGGACAAAAGACAGGTTGTATAGAATGTGTGTGGGGGTGATGTAGACATGGAGACTGATGAGTTTCATTACAAGAGTGCAAGCAGGTGAGTTAAAAAGGATGTGATGACACTAAAGATTCACTTAACAGAAGGATGGCAAGAGGACACATGAAGGAGGAACAAATGCTGTCCAAGTATATAGTAGAAAGAAGGTCAGAAGGAACAGATTTAGGCTGGCTGATCAAGGATGGGAGGTATAACATTTGGTGATCCCAACTAACAGTGAACACAATAATTTCTCCCATTATCATCAGTGAAACTCATGAGCACATAAACTACTGAGAGGTAGAACTGACTAGCTGCTGGCTGAGAAAGTCTCTAGCAGTGCAAGTAATGTTGTCGACATACAGTAAGACGTCCAGAATATTCAGCCTGAACCTCTCCTTTTGTCTTTATGGCAGTGCCTCCAGTGTCTGCGGCTGGTTGGGCTGATGCTTTCAACTTCAGTTTCAGAATGTGTAGTTTGAGCTTTATGTAGAGATTTAATATGATTTCACTGATTGTATAAAAAGCTGGTGCTTTTTTAAAAATACAGAAGAAATCATTAAATGGGGGAATAATCTACCATGGATATCATTTTATAATAAGGGAAAGTGTTTTAAGTAGAGGGTTGCCTTTCCTTATAATGATAATAATAATAATAATAAAAATAATAATAACAACAACAACACAACAACAACAACAACAACAACAACAACAACAACAACAACAACAACAACAACAACAACAACAACAACAATAATAATTATTATTATTATTATTATTATTATTATTATTATTATTATTATTATTATTATTAATGTTGTTATTATTATTAGTCCGTGTACTCCTCCTTAGGTCATAGTTCAGCTACTGTTTCTCACGCTACATTACTAAAGAGCAAGGATGAATGACACAGGATAGCATGGATGATGAGGAAAATGGCAGATGTATTCAGTTTTTTTGAAGGAAAGGGAAAAGCAGGTACCATGCAGTGCTACAGGGAGGGAAAATTAGACAAGCATTGGCCAGGCATCATTGTAGAACTGAAAATGTGAAGAAGGAAGTGGACGTCCTAGGAAAAAACAAAGGTAAAGTGACAGATGGACTGCTTCTTGGAGTCCTACAAATAAAGCAGAGTATAGGCAGGCCTCCCGGGATACATTTTTAACATACATGTTAAGTCCAATACTGGCAGAGGATAAGAAAAATAACAAGACTGGCATCCATGTACGGGGGGTAGGAATATCCATGAAACTTTACCTTGGCTGCAATGACAGGAAATATCCTGGTGGTAAATCTTAATAGAAAGGTCAGTTATTTTTCTTAAAGTACAACAGCATCTAACATAGTTTTATTGCCAAAATGAACTGTTAGTCAAATATGACCCAGTCTAAAGACTGAGATACAAGAAGATAGGACAGAGAAGAACACGTGGATATAGCTGAGCTACACTTCAACTATATATCCAATGTGGTCCCATATAAGAGGATGATAGGAACACTATAATTAATGGGACTTGGACTGACCCTGAGAAAGGGCACTGTGACGTGGCTGTATGACTGACATCAGTAGACTGTAGTCAAAAGAACAATGTCAAGAACACATAAGGTAGTAAGTCAACGCAGTATAATAAAGCAATGTTTTGTAAGGCTCACTAGAACACCTATCACTTCACAGCAAAGATCTGGGTAGTAATAATGATTTTATAGTTTAAAGAAAATTGTATAGAAAGTCATCTATCATCCTCTTTCAGCTTATACCCATAAGCAAGGCATGCTTTCTTTGTGGTTTACGACTGGTCCACAGCTCAGTCAGGCGAGATTGACTGGTCATGAATAAATCAGGAACTAAATTCAGAAAAAAAAGAAGCCTTATGTCCGAGGCTATTTTTACCCACTGTCTCCTGACCATAATACCTCAGCTAAATGACTAATAGACCATTCATTCCTCCATACAGTTGAGTCTACCTGCAGCCAAAGTGAGAGTTGTCTGATGTGGGTCCATCATTCAGGTAGCCAATAGGGCTCTTTGTGTTCTTGCCAGCACCCTGGAATGAGAGTATTCAAATGACTTTACCCCACCTCCTGACCAGGAAAATGAGAGAACCATTGCACAGTAGTTGCTCTCAGTGCCATCTCCTTGCACTGCATTGTTTTAAAGGCTACTGCCAATGGATGGCTTGCTGAGCTTAACAGCAGCTCCTAGGTCAGCTCTGTTTATTGCCCTATCAAGGGATAGTGGCACTATGTGGTTGGCTGCACCTCTCCCTAATTCCACAGGATAGGCCTACCCAGCCAGTATGCTGGTTCCTTTCAGTGCCAGAACCCCTAGTCAAATGCAGGTCACCTATGTTGTAGTCTGGGCTTTATCACTCTTTGTTTCCAGTGATAGTACGAGAAGATTTATGAGTTACACAAAATCGAAATTATGCATCTGTTCCCCTGTGGTCCATAAGTGGTTGTGGTCTGATCTATAAGAATCAGAGGTGATATACAAAAATAATGATTCTGAAATCCTCTTTCAGTTTATTAGCTTTTTTATCAAATATATATTTTTTTATTTTCCAAATAATATAATGTTTAACAATACAATCATCAATAAACAACTATTATAAACCTTTATATACACTACATGCAATTGACCTGTACCAAGGAGGAAAAAAATAAAAAAATATCTGAAATTAGTAACAAAAAATTTATAATATTCAATTAATAAAGTATAAAGTTACACATTAATTATTTAGGGCTCATTTTTAATGTCTCAATAAGAGTTACATTTTTTCCCAAGGATTGTTTGTCCATGTTTTAGGTGAAATTCTTGATTCCTTCACCTTGATTTCTAATGTCGCTGTTTCTTCCATCAATCTCAAGAATTCTTCCAGAGTAGGTTCTAGTGAAGACTTCCGCTTTCTAGTTATACATTTCCTTGCCACAGCTAGTATGGACCAAAGTAGGTATATATCTTTTTTATTCATTCCAATAGTATCATTAACATTTAAGAGGACTAAATATTTGGTTAAAATAAAGGTATCTGTGAATATAGCTTGGAGAAAAATAGTAATTTATTCCCAGAATTTATTATAGTAATGCAATCAAAAAATATGTGAGACCAATCAGCTTTACAGTTTAAAGAACATCTCCAACAAATGGATTTATGAAGTGAATTGAATTTGGCTAGTTTATCAGGTGTAATAAATGCCCTGTGAATATATTTCCATGTAAATATTTTCCATACTTGTAAATTAAATATTAAGTTAACAAAACATAAAAGATTTGTTTTACTCTCAATTGATAGATTAGTGTGACATCCATTTGCTATGAAATTCCAATATCTTGCATTAGGGTTAGTTTTATATGTTATCAATATTTTGTATAATTTTTAAATTAGATTCATCCAATTATAATTTTTGTAAATAACTTCAGATATTAGACTTATCAAATGTGGACTAGTTTAAAAGGAGAATTAATAATTTTACTATTAAGATCATTAACATATGATAATATGCTTTGTAGTATCAACCAATCTGCTGATGGAATGTCATATTTATTCTGAATTTGTTGAATGTCTAATACTACTTGATTCTCTATACAATGTTGCCAACAAGTGAAGTTTTTCTCCTCCCATCTAATTAAGATAACATTATGAATTGTATTGAAGAAATTCTTTGTAGAGCTAAAGGGTATTATTAAGTCTAGCCAAATCTTAATATCCGTGTTAGTATATACAAATCTTCTGAATAAATTGTAAATATTATTTATATAATTTAAGTTTGTTGGTTTTGTTATATTATTTTGAATATTTAGAGTCAATATGTGCTACATTCTATTATTTTGTTCACTTAATATACAATTTTTAATTATTTTATTTTCATTTAGAAAATTAATAGTGTCCAATGTTTTCCATATTGAAGAATAATTAGGATCTATCCAATTAATGATTGTTTTTAATATGGAAGCTTTTAGGTATGATTCTAGATCTGGAAGTTTAATTCCACCCATTTCCCAAGATCTAATATGATGTGTATAGGCTATTCTATTTCTTTTAAACCATGGCTACATTCAGAAATAAATAATTTTCTAGGAACTAATCATTCAGAGGATACAAATTCAGTAATTTTATAGGACACATTAAAGGCTTTTTATATGGCAAAACTCTTTCATGGTACAAAAACAAGACCAAAGAATGGAAATCAGAACTGCAAAATATACAAAAAAAGTTAATTGATATAAACACAGAAGACTCCATTGATCTATCTACAAATAAAAAGAATAGATCAACTAAACAAAAATATAATGAAATATTAACACATAAGACCAATCTAGCTTTAGAAAAACTGAAATGAACTTATACTCATTGTTTCTTAAACATATACATAACTTATCAATGAGAATAAAAAAAAATCCACTGTAAATAGTATTACAAAACTTATACATGAGGATAAAACTAATAGAGTGGTTTCAGAAATTAGTGATATTCTTGATGCTTTTAAGCATCACTACTCTGATCTTCAAACCAGTATTCCTCTGAACACTAATTTATAGATATAGATATAAACTTATCTAATATAAAAAAATACCAGAAAAAACAAAATTCGACTTGCAACAACAAATTTTATTAAAAGAGATAGTTGATAAAATTAAGCAAAGCAAAAATAATAAAGCTCCCGGAATAGATGGAATTATAAATGACATTTATAAATCACTATCAACCCCTGCCTTAAATTTATTTAATAATTCTCTAAATGTAATTCATTCTCAACATTTTGTTCCTCCCTCATGGAGATATTCTTTAATTGCTCCTATTCTAAAGGAAAATAAAAACTCAACTTTATGCAGTTCATATAGACCTATTTCTCTTAGAAACAATGATTATAAAATATTTGCATCCATTTTAGTAAATAGGATCAAGAAATCCTTAATAAACATCATACATGAAGATTAAACAGGCTTCATTTACAACAGACAAACACAAAACAACATTCAAATGAGTCTCACTCTTATGGATGTTATTAATAGAGATAACCAAGAGGCTCTTTTAATTGCCCTTGATATTGAAAAAGCATTTGACACATTACACTGGGACTTTCTTTTTAAATCACTAGAAAGTTTTGATTTCCCCTCTCAGTTTATACATTTGATAAAAACCTTATATAGTAACAATCTTGCTTATGTAAAACTTGGTCCATTTACTTCGGAAGCCATAAAAATCACCAGAGGAACTAAACAGGGCTGCCCTTTGTCTCCTATTTTATTTGCCTTAGCCATTGAAATATTTGCAATTACTATTCGTCAATTCCCAAAAATAACTGGTATTGAAATACATGGAAAATTCAACTCTAAAATCATACTTTTTGCTGATGACATTCTTCTAACTTTGAGAATTTCAGAAGAATCTCTCAAAAAATTAGATTTGCAAACTGCAATTTTTTTTCTTAACTCAGGTTTAAGAATAAGTAACAAAAAATCCAGATACATGATATTAAATAAAAAACATAACATGCATTTAAACTCAAATCACATAATTGCCACACTAGTTTCATTCATAAATTACTTAGGGATAACCCTGTGTGATAATATAAATACAACCGTAACCACAAATTATACAATCACCTTATCCACTACAAAATCACTAATAGAAAAATGGAGCAAATTGTTTTTAAATTTTGAAGACGGATTACAATTAATAAAGATGACCTTACTCCCAAAGATAAATTATATTGTCCAAGCTATTCCTATGCTTCCAAATAAAATGATATTAAATGACTTTAACAAAACTAAATGTTATGGTTTCCAGAAAGAAATAGAATTGCTTTCTATCATCACATCAGGCCCAGGGAATTGGGAGGAATAAACTTCCCAGATTTTGATTCCTATATTAAAACCTCCATTCTCAAATTAGCCATTAATTGGTTAGATCCCAATTTCTCATCTGCATGGAAATCCCTTCATACAACCATCTTCTTAAATGAAAACAAATTAGCTGGTAATTTCTTAGTAAATAATCAAAATGTCAATCTATGGTATATACTTTGCATTAATTTACAATATAATATTGCAAAGCCTACCAACATAAACTTAATAAATCATATCTATAGTAATATCAGAATATTTATGAACTCAAATCTAGATGTAAAATTCTGGTGGGAACTATTAATCCCCTTCAGGATTTCTAAAAATTATACTAAGAGAATTCATAAAAGTGTTCTCCAAGACTGGGAATCTAAACAATTCATTTGTTGGCAACATTGCATAAAAGATTTAACAGTACTGCAGACTCATGAAATAAAAAAAAAAATGATAATATCCCAGACACAGATTGGATTATTTTACAAAGTATTCTTTCTCATGCTCAAGATCTTTGCAGAATAATAAATAACTCTTCATTCAAAACTAAACCTAAGTTGATTCTTCATATTCAAAACCTGATATATAACAATCAGAATTGGCCTAACTTAATCTGTAACCTTTACAAAATTCTAATAAATTACAAAACTATACCCAAACAACAATTTTGAAATTTTATTGATAAAGGTCAAACTTTAAATTTGTCCCCAGAAGTCAAATCCAATTTACTATTCTCTGTGAAATTAACTTCCAATCTCCAGAAGTGGAAATTTTTTACGTGGAAATTCTTACACAGAGCTTTTTATACTCCCAACAAAGTTGCTAAAATACAATCATCTACGACTGTTGTTTGTTGGAGATATTCTTTGGTATTTTCAGCCAATTGGAAACACATTGGGCCAGATTCAGGAAGGCTTACACGGAGTTCAAGAGTAGTGTAAGCCTCCGTGTAAGCCTCCCGATTCAGGTACAGCCCAAACCTCCGTGTAAGAGACAGCTAACACGTCTCTTACACGGACTGGACGTGGAAATGCTCAATACCTCATTTGCAGCTCCAAGATATGCAAATGAGGTATTTGAGCGATCCACGAAGCAGAAACCAGTCCGTGTAACGGACGTGTTAGCTGCAGAAATGTACTCAGCTGACAACTGAGTACATTTCTGCAAAATCAAAAACGGAGCTATGTCAGCTCCAAATAAAGGGTGCATATGTGTCATTAAGCATGCCAATGGCCAAATATGTGGCCATTGGCATGAAAAGTGTTGCAAAAATAAGTTATTTAACTTTTTTTTTTCACGGATTTTTGTGTTTAACTGCAGCGCATTGCAGCAAACGGGTGCACTACCTAAAACTAAAACCGAAGCTTATAAGCCCACAATTGTGGGATTTATGTATTACATGGAATGTCAATGGAGGGACTTGCAGACTAAAAACAATATGGCCTCCGCTTAGTGGTTGTCAAGGGGAAGCTCCGTGTAAGATATGTAACTAAGCATTACTAGGCAATCCTATGTAAATGAGGGTTACAATACTGAATCACACTGCCACATAGGTAATGAGCACTTTCTGAGTAGTGTAAGAGTTAGAGAAGCGGGAGGAACAGATTAAGAGGTAGGTGACATCACGGGGGGAAGGATAGAAAGAAATGTACCAGATTGGAGGGCAATGTAAGGTAACAGATGACAGACAGACATCAGGGAGGGAGGTGTGTCCCAACAGAACACTAGGAAAGTCAAGAAATTGAGGGTATACGCTATCCCTACACTCAACGTTTCTTGATATACGTGCATGCGCTGCGCGTGTAAGGCAGGTTCAACATGTGGGAGCGTGTTGCAAACTGTTTACAACGGTTTCTTGGCGCAGCACGTGTAAGGCAGTGTGCGCGTTTTAGCATGAATCAGCCTAGCTAACACCGTAAGGATGTGTGCGCGTGTAACACTGTGTAGGGATGTGTGCGCTTAAGTGACTGTGAGCGTGTTTAAGCTGGTGTGCACATTGCTCCCTCACAGGAAACAGAGAGGAAACAGGAAACAACCAAAATACAGGGAAACTGCCAGGAATACTGCTGGAGTTAATTGGTGGAAACAATTACAAGCAGGCAATTACACAGGCAGACTAGAAGCCCAGCCCAGCACTTAAAACACAACAAAGAGCAGTGAAGGCTGTTTCTCACAAGAGATACTGCCAGAAACTAAGCTATCAGAATTGAAAACTGAAATAAAGCTGAACTCAGAGCAGAAATGCTAGGCTGCCATGGCTATTATAATCAGGCATAGACGAATTGCTGAGGGTGGTGACAATGCAGATGCTGACAGACAACCCAGAGTGAGGAGAAGGAGAAGAGTATACAGGCCCAGGGTCACCTACCATGGGTTACATGAGCTGGAGATAGTAGAGCTATAGAGTGGACAGAGAGCTCCTGCAGGCCACACCTCACA